>NC_057737.1:5054050-5208132 GCF_004010195.1 Chiloscyllium plagiosum | reverse complement strand
ATGTTGTGAAACTTGAAAGGGTTCAGAAAAGATTTACAAGGATGTTGCCAGGGTTGGAGGATTTGAGCTACAGGGAGAGGCTGAATAGGCTGGGGCTGTTTTCCCTGGAGCGTCGGAGTTTGAGAGGTGACCTTATGGAGGTTTACAAAATTATGAGGGGCATGGATAGGATAACTAGACAAAGTCTTTTCCCTGGAGTTGGAGAGTCCAGAACTAGAGGGCATAGGTTGAGACCTAAGGGACAACTTTTTCACACCGAGGGTGTTACGTATATGGAATGAGCTGCCAGAGGATGTGGTGGAGGCTGGTACAATTGCAACATTTAAGAGGCATTTGGATGGGTATATGAATAGGAAGGTTTGGAGGGATATGGGCTGGGTGCTGGCAGGTGGGACTAGATTGGGTTGGCATATCTGGTCGGCATGGATGGGTTGGGCCGAAGGGTCTGTTTCCATGCTGTACATCTCTATGACTCTTGTGCACTTTCTCGAAGATCATCTTTGCTCGCAAAGTGTGCTATCCAGAACTGAACATAACCGCTAAGCAGACTTTCACTAAAGTTTAGCATAACTTCATTGCTTTTGTGTTGCCATTCTTTATTAGTAAAGCTAAGTGTCTCACAAGCATTTTCAACTGCCTTCCAAACTGATCTTGCTATCTGCAAAGATGTGGTTGTGCACCTCCATTAAAGTTGTACCATATAGCTCCGACTGAGTCTTCTAATGATTCGTATGGCATTTAATTACTTCATATTTCTATGTTAAATGTTATCTGCTGTATGTCATTCTATTTTACCAACCTTATGTCCACGGAATCTGAGACTGTCTTCCTGCATCGTTTGTTGCATTTGAAATTTGTTTCATTCACAACCTTTCCCATTGAGTTATATTCCCAAGTCCAGGATTATGTATTGATATTAAAAAAAGGTGACCCTACTAACAATAATCTACAACTCTGCTGAAAAACAACAGTTTGTTAATATTGTATGCTTTCTATCCTATAACCAGTTTTATCTTCCTGCTGCCACAGTCCCCTTGATCCCATAGTCTGTTCAGATTAGACTTTCAGCACGTTAGGGTATTGAGGATGTTTCTTAAATTTGAACAATAGTGATGATCAAAATTTGGCAAATATAAAGCGTTCTCTACACTAAAATTTCCAGTCACTCTTTTCGGTTTCAAGGAGCATACTGTTATTTCTGTGCATCGGGAAGCATGATTAATTGGTGATGTTTGGTACTAGTTCATATATCTAAATTCTATAATTCCCCTGCATCTTAAGTGATTTGTGTGCTTCTTGAACTGTGTTGCAATATATTAAGTACATTATTTTTATAAAATGTGAGTAATATTTGGCCACCATTATTTGCTGCTCAAAACTTTTAAAATTATTAATAGAAAATGTCATTTGTAGAACTGGAGATTGGGAGAAGCAGTACAATAAGAAATTTCAGCATATCGACCATTTTTAAAGGAACTAGGTATTAATGTTGGTCAGTGAAGACCAAAATGAATGGGACTAGGTGTGAAATAGTATGTGATTGGCAGAATTTTGCATGAGTTCATTTATAGGTCGTTGAAATTGGTTATGAAAAGATAGTATAGCTGTGCTGGAGGTGACCAAGCATGGATAAGTTTTTCAGCAACAGGCTGGTGGAATAGCAATGAGGAAAACAAGGTAGCCCTGTAACTAGTGAGCTTTCCTACATTTGAGTTTGAGTAACTTGTTGAATCAACATTAGGCAGCCTGATGTTTCTGATGCCATTTGATCTGAGAGCGTTTGATAACACATGCTCAGGTCTCTGCTTTCATAAGTTATGTCAGTGACTTTGAGTGAAGTCATGGTAGCTAAATTTGCATGGTCTCAATATATGTAGAAAAATATGTTGGGAGAAAGGTACAGGAAGTTACAGACACATGTAAATGTGGGAAAATGTGAAGTTGTTCACTTTGGCAGGAAAAATGAAAAAGCAGGGAATTACTTAAATGGTGAACAACTGTGGCAGTCTGAGGTGCTTAGGGATTTACATTCTAGTACATGAGCCACAAAAGGTGAGTATATAGGTACAGAATATAATTAAGGAGAAAGTGAGGTCTGCAGATGCTGGAGATCAGAGCTGGAAATGTGTTGCTGGAAAAGCGCAGCAGGTCAGGCAGCATCCAGGGAACAGGAGAATCGACGTGAAGAAGGGCTTATGCCCGAAACGTCGATTCTCCTGTTCCCTGGATGCTGCCTGACCTGCTGCGCTTTTCCAGCAGAATATAATTAAGATGGCTAATGGAATTGAACATAAGGATATTATGCTTCAGTTATACAGCGTATGGGTGAGACCATATTTTGAATACGGTGTGTAGTTTTTGTGTCCTTAAGGATGTAAATGCACTGGAGGCAGTACAGATGAAGTTTATTAGATTGATACCTAGAATGACTAGATTGTTTTGAGACAATAGGTTGGATAGACTGGACTTGTTCCTATTGGAGTTTATAACTGTGAAGGGTGGCTTGAATGTACACTATTAGATCCTGAATGCTCTTGATAAGGTGGATGTGGAAAGAATGTTTCCTTTTTTAGGTAAGTCTAGATCCAAGAAGTATTGTTTTAAAATTAGAGGTCATCCTTTCAGGACAGAAATGAGAATTTATTTCAGGCGGTTGTGAGAATTAGAAACTCGTTGCTTTAGGAGATGGAGGTGGCATCAATGAAAATCTTTACGAGGGTAGTGGATAGATTCTTGTTAAACAGGGGAAATCAAAGGTTATTGGAGGAGAATATGGAATTTGAAACACAAACAGATCAGCCTTGGTCTTATTAAATGGAGGAGAAAGTTTGAGGAGCTGAATAGTCTGGTATTTCCAGTTTCGTTTGTCAAATAGTAATACCTCATTTGGGTTACCTCAAATATTTTGAGTTGCCTTGGATGTGAACTTGTGTACATAGTATTTTATTTTAAAAGCAAAATCCTTATTTTGAATTTTACTGCTCTAATTTTACCAATACCTTTGCAGGCATAAGAATAAAAGAGGCACTGGTGTCCAAGGACTGTCTCAGACTCCTGGTCCACAGCAGCCAACAGCACTCAAGCACAAAATGAATGACAAGCAAGAAAAAGGGGAAAAGCAACAGAAGCGACCACTAACTCCTTTTCATCACCGTAATTCAGTATGTGATGATGTTGCAATGGAACCAGATTCAAGTAATCACAGACTTGGAATTAGGCAACAGGACAACAGAAGACGGTATTCAAATACAAGGCCTAATGACCTGGTAAGCTCCACAAAGTCCTCACAGTTACACATCCCAGAGCTACCAAACTCGCCGCCACCACCACCCCTCAGCCCTCATCCTTGTGAGAGAGATGAGGATGTGGGCGATGCATTTAAAAATGCATTGACACCTCAAAGTCAGCCATTCTGCCAGATGCCTGCACCAGATCCACTACTTCCAGGCAAAACTGTTGAGGACAGGATGGAGACACTTCCTACCCAGGCTTTCACCTTGGGTTTTTCAGAAGTGATGGAGCCTACAAGCTACAGTAGCAGTGTGTTGCAATTTGAGGATGATGGGCCTGATGTTACATGGAAATGTTATCGACTACCCACTTGCATGGAATCTGATTTTGTGCCACCACAGCTGCCGTTGGATAAATACAGAGAAGAGTATGTTGCAGTGAGCAACCAAGAACATGCACTTTCTTCTGTCTCAGAGTAAGTGTGGTGTGAAATATTTGCAACATAATTATTATATCATGAAATACCATTTCTTATTGCCAAAAGACAAACTGTTCTTGATTCGGTTTATGAATTGATGATTGTTTGTAATGTATCCATAGTATTTTTGGATTACTTCAGTTTCACTAGTAAGGAATGTCATATGAAAGTATCCTTGATTGCTCAGTGTCTATAGAAATGGCTGAATTGTATGTCAAGAAAATAATTATTTTGGATCTATTGAATTGCTGATGGAACAGAATTAGAGATTTAATAACTGCACACAGTGTTATTTGAATAGAGCAGCCCACTCCTGTTAGCTTTTAACTAAATGCAGTTTGGAACTTTGTGGAGTGAAAATAAAACTGCCTGACCTTCTGTCTTGCTGTGGGCGTACAAACAGTTGAAAAGCTCACATTTGGTACTGTAGCAGGATTCAATGTGGTGAGACTAAAATAGATTAGTGGAAGTAAAAAATGTAGTATGTTGAGCAGTATTATCATCATATTATGGTCTGGCAGGATTCCTCAGACCAAATGAAATTAGGGAATGGGTGATGGCTGACTTTTCAAATAAATTAATATCTAAACAGTAATATGAAAACCAAATCAACCGAAATATACAAAATAACATTGTGGAATAGCATCAAGCAATGCACCTAGCCACTAATGCTGTGATTTTTTTTTTTCCTTATGCAATATGTAAGCTGAACTACCCTGAATCTCTTATGTCTTCCATTTCATTCAACAAATGAGCAAACTACTTCAAAAGAGATGAAAAGCTAAAGATATGGGAAGGAGATAAATGTATCTAATTTAGGAACTACATTTTAAGCATACCATTCAATTTTGAGTGCACAATATTAAAATGTATATCGTGGGAGCTTGCTTCTGTGAATGTCTTCAAAGCGGGGAAGAGAAAATGGTTCAGAGTAATATGTGAAGCTATTGGGAAGGTGAGGCACTGAGTTATGTAGCTGAACTGTCAAAAACACCGCGCAAATGTAAGTGATTCCTTACAAAAACGAATTCAGCAAGAGCATGAACAGTGCTTTGGTTATTTTGAAAAGATTTTGTTTAGGCATGTAATCCCTTAAACCACAAGAAATTACCATGTTTAAGACCTACACAATAGGTTCTCCTGTCTGAAGGATGCTGAAAGAATTATTGAAGCCAAATATTTAAATTTGGGTATTGATGGGTTAAAAAAGGAAAGTGTACTTTTGAAATTTTTCATTTTGCACTCATTAGCACAGAAGGGCAAGGATACCAAATCTTGAGAAAAACAGTTTATATTGTGTGAGACGTTGCTGATTGGTTGGCAAATGAATTCTGGTAGATGCATTTCCTTGGAGAATGCACCAGGAGCAATTAATTGCCAACCTTTTTGTTTGTGGTTACTATGAAGGACACTCTTTCTCAACCTGTCCCCACACTTGAGGAATGGTGACCTTCAGGTTAAACCATAACCAGTTATGTGTCTTTCTCTAATGAGAATGCAACCCAGTGTTCTGCTAGAACTGTGTTGACTTTACCTTTTCATTTAAATTTAAACCAAAGGCAAATTGACTCTGATAAGGGAGTCCACCAGAGTTTTGCTTAGCTGAAAAGGCATAATGTATGGGCATGTTTTTCAGATTTGTAAAGGACAGGGTCCTGTGTGTGAATACACTTAACATTTAACAAACATAAGTGAGCCACATCGCAAGCCCAACTGATGGTCTTAAATTGGTTATTTATATTTTTCTCAATCCTCAACAAGACTAGTTAATGTATTTTATAATGGGGCTGAGTCCTTGTCATTAGTTAATTTGAAGATTCTGGGGAAATATTGAAATGTACAGAATACCTACATTACAGAAATATGGCACTATGTCATTGTGCTTCTTGTGATTTCTGTGACTAGGAATTTGTGATGCACAGATGAATGGACAGGTCCTTTCTTTCGGTTTACTTTGAAGTGAATTGGGGGAATTAAAATAAAAATGGTGGTTTAGAAGTCTCTTATTATCTTCTGTCTTTTTCTCAAAAATTGTTTTCATTCAAGTTTAACTGTTGTGAAACTCCACCTGGACCTAATTTATGGTTGCTTGGAAACTCCTGTTCTAGAACTAAATGACAAAAAGTAAATAACTCTCTGCCTGTATTAGCTCTAATCTTTTCCAGGAATAATGTCTAAATTTGCCAATGAAACCAAATTGTGTTTTATTTTGGAGGGAGGAGCGGGCAGGAATTGTTGCAAAAATCATTATTGGGATGACTGCAGCATACAACAGGTTGGCATTAATAAACTTGCAGAATCAGAAATAAAAATTGATAAATGAAGTCCAGCACAGGTAATTGAGGTAGTACATTTTGGAATGACAGGTAGGGTGCCACTTGTTACTTTGAGTGCAAAGTTTGGTGGGGTAGGGTGTGAATACATCAAGCACTTAAAGCTGTATCTTTGCTAAGCTTTATTTCGAGATGGATAGGACGGAAAAATAGGAATGTCGTGCCAAACCTCTGTTGAATGTAGGTTAGATCACACAACATGCTGTGCAGTTTTGATTGCCAAATTAAAAAAAGGTGTAAAGTCATTAGACGTCTCCACCATGCAAGGCCCTTTGGCCCATTGAGTTTGCACCGGTCAAAAATGAGCATCTCGCTGTTCGAATCCCATTTTCCAGCATGTGTCCTATTGCTTTTATTTCCTTTTCAAGAAAAATACTTCTAAATACTTGTTAAATGTTATGAGGGTTTCTGCCTTTATTACCCGCTCAGGCAGTGAGTTCCAGATTTGCACCACCAGAGAAGAAGCACAAGGATGAAGAAGGGTCACAGGACTTGAAATGTTAACTCTGTTTCTCTCTGCATAGAAGTTGAGCAGTTACGCAGGACGTTGATGAGGCCACACTTGGAGTATTGTGCTCAGTTTTGGTCACCTTGTTCTAGGAAAGATGTTACTAAACTGGAAAGAGTGCAGAAGAAATTTACAAGGATGTTGTCTAACTCAATGGTCTGAGTTATAGGGAGAGGTTGGATAAGATAGAACCTTTTTCTTTAGAGCTTGGGAGACTGAGTGGGACCTTATAGAGGTGTATAAGCTCGCTAGAGACATTGATAGGGTGAATGCACTGTGTCTTTTCCACAGGGTTGGGGAATCAAGGAGTAGAGGGGGTGTCAGTTTAAGATTAGAGAGGAAAGGATTAAAGGGAACCTAAGGTGCAACATTTTTTACCCAGAGGGTAGTACACATGTGGAATGTGTTGCCAGCTGAAATAGTTGAGGTGGGTACATTAACAACATTTAAAAGACATTTGGATAAATACATGGATAGTAAAGGATTAGAAGGATATGGGTCAAGTGCAGGGAAATGGGTGAGCATGGAATGGACAGTTTGGGCCAAAGGGCCTGTCTCCGTGCTGTAAGACTCAATGACTTTATTTGCTTTTGTCAGTCATGGCATAGATTATAAGAGTAGGGAGGTCATGTTGGAGGTTCTTCATGTCTTTCTCCATGGTGAACACAGGAGAAATAATCATTGAGAACCTCGCCCATCTCCTGTAGTTCTACACATGCATGCCCACTTTGAACCTTGAGAGGCCATATTCTCTCTCTAGTTATTCTTTTTCCTTTTAAAGTATCTCTCTGGACTTGTCCTAATCCTCTCAGCCATGGCTATATCGTGCCTCCTTTTCACCCTGCTGATTTCCTCCTTCAGTAAACTCCTGTATTCCCTGTATACCTCCAGGGATTCCCTTGGTCCCAGCTGCCTGTACCTAAGCCAAGTCTTCTTTTTTCTGGTCACAGCCTCAATATCTCTTGTTATCCAGGGTTCCCTATTCCTGCCAACCTTGCTCTTCATCCTCACAGGAAAATATAGACCTTGACCTGTAGCTGTCTGATTTTTAAAGGCCTCCCACTTGCCAGAGGTCCCTTTGCCTGCAAACAATCTACTCCAATCAATCCCTGCGAGCTCCTGTCTAATTCCATCAAAATTTGCCTTGTCTCAATTTAGATCTTGAGCCTGTGGACACGTTTTGTCCTTCTCCATAACTATTTTAAAATTAATAGGACTATAGTCACGTCTCAAAATGCTCCCTCATTGTCACCTCAGTCCCTGGTCCTGTACTATTTCCCAAGAATCGGTCGAGTTTTGTCCTTCCCGAATAAGATGCTCAATATATTGCTTGAGGAAACTTACCTGAATGCACTTAACGTTATGAGTCCTAGTGGTTGCAATAGTCTGGCTGTCAGTTCGGAAATGCTCTTGATGTATGGTAACGTGACAGCCAGACTACTGCTACCACTAGGACTCATAACAGCACACAAACCAACAGCCACTCTCAGACAATAACTCACCAGAACAAAGGACCCAATACCCAGCATGAGCAAAACCAATGTAGTGTACAAAATCCCATGCAAGGACTGCACAAAACACTACATGGGACAAACAGGAAGACAGCTAACGATCTGCATCCATGAACACCAACTAGCCACGAAACGCCACGACCAGCTATCCTTAGTCGCCACACGCAGATGACAAGCAACATGAATTCGACTGGGACAACACTACTATTATAGGACAAGCCAAACAGAGAACAGCCAGGGAATTCCTAGAGGCATGGCACTCATCTACAGATTCAATCAATAAGCACATCGACCTGGACCCAATATACCGACCACTGCAGCGGACAGCTGGAACGGACAACCGGAAGCGGCAGATTCAAACCACTACAAATGCTGGAGGAAAGATCACAGCGCTTCACAGGAGGCTCCCAAGCACTGAGGATGTCACCTAGACAGGGGACGAAACGTCTGCAACACAAATTCCCAGCTCGGCGAACAGAACGACCTAAAGTACTGCACATTTAACCCCAAACCCACAGCAAGAAATTAAATATTAAATACCCGCCAAGTGGCCTAATAAGTCACTCTGTTGTATCAAGATGCTACAGGAAAAAAATTGAAGAATAAAGCTGGATGGATTACATGATATTGACCTAAACAGTAGAAATAATAAAGACTCACTGTGCATAGCTGACCTTGCAAGTTAGGAGACCAACTAATCAAGAAAGAGGTTAATTATACTTGCTGTACCAAACCTTAAAGCCAATATGCAAGGAACAGTGTAGTAGAGGAACAGGCTGTTCAGACTACTAAGACCACTGCTTTTCTAAACTAAAAGCCTTCTGCACCTATGCAGTCCACATTCTTCAAGTCCCTGCCTATTCAAGGTGCCTCTTGCTATTGTATTCATCACCTTCTCTAGCAGTGCATTCCATTTACCAGCTTCTCTCTCATTTAAAAAAACTTGGACCTGACATCTCCTCCTTTAAACTATTACTCCCTTTTACCTTAAGCCAATGGCAATTGAGGTTTCTACTCTTGAAAAAATACTCTACCTGTTCTATTCACACCTGTCATAATTTTGTAAACTTCTATCAGATTGCCCCATATCCTTTGCTCAAGTGAAAACCAGTGAGATGTGTCTAGTCTCTCCTCGTAGCAAATACCCTGCAAACCGGACAACACCCTGGTAAACAGAGTTTGTCCTTACTCCAAAGCCTGCACATCCTCCTTGTTGTGTGGTGACCTGAACTATACAAAGTATTCCAAATATGTCTTAACTAAAGTTCTGTACGGCTGCAACATGATTTGTCAATTTTAATGCCCTATACCCCTGTGACTGATTTAAGACAGGCATGCCACATTGCCATCTTGACTACCGTATCCACCTGTGTTACCAGTTTCAGGGAATTGTGGACCTGTACGCCTAGATCTTTTTCTGTATTGATGCTCTAAGTTTCTTCTATTTACTATATACTTTCCTCCTGCTTTAGATGTTTGAAAATGCATCACTTTGCATTTATCTGGATTAAGCTCAATCTGGCATTTTTCTGCCCAAGTCTCAAGCCTATCTATATTCTGCTGCATCCTCTGACAGTCCTCTTTACTCAGCTCTGCCAATCTTCGTTCCATCAAAGGAGACCATTATTTCACCCTCTTCTATCTTTTTGTCTTTGGTCTTCAGGAATTCTTGGGTGGAGTGGATGGGGAGCTGAGAGTCTTCTACCACGTGTGTTAGTCTTTGGTGTAGCTCCTTGGCCAATCTGAAAGTTCTTTTTCCAGGTCGCGAGACTATGGGTCTGAGGGGGGGCTCCTGGTTTGTAAATTTTGAGTAATCCATAGGAGCATGGTGTGTTGGATTCATCTGGTTTCATTTTTTGCAAGTCGGTCTTCACAAACTAGGAGCCTTTTTAGAACTTTTAGTAGAATACTCGTGCCACTCCATTCACTCCATCCAAGCATTCCTGAAGACCCTCAAAGACACTAAGATAGAAGAGGATTAAATAATGATCTCCTTTGATGTAACAGCCTTGTTCACATCAATCAACATCAACCTGGCCAAGGAAACACTGACTATACTATTAGAAGACCCAAAGACACACATCAAGCACCACCAACTTCATGAGCAAGGACAGTATCGTCAAGCTAGTGGACCTATGCCTTACCACCCACTTCACCTTCAACAACATGGGATCTCCGATATCCGGTTTCTTAGCAGAGACAGTAATGCAGAGACTCTAACAACCAGCTCTGCAAACCATCCAACCGAAACTTTGGGTCCACTACGTGGATGACACCTTTGTCATCACTAAATGAAACAAATTAGAGGAAACCTTCAATACCATCAGTAATATTCTAATTGGCATAAAATTCAATAAAGAGGAGGAAAACAACAACAAAATGCCATTCCTAGATGTCACAGTAGAGTGAAAAGCCAATGGGGAGGTTCAAACCAGCATCTACTGGAGAACGACACATACGGACTAAATATTGAACTACAGAAGCAATCACCCCAACATCCACAAACTAAGTTGCGTCAGAACATTACTCCAACGAGCCACCACTCACTGTAGTACAGTGGAGCTATGCAGAGCAGAAGAAAATCACCTATACAGTGTGTTCAAAAAGAACAGGTACCCAGTGAACACAGTCTGCCAATTTCTCAGCAACAAGCCCAAACAAGCAGACAAAACACGTTCAGAAACCTTAGTCACTGTCCCTTACATCAAAGACATCTTGGAAATGACTGCCAGACTACTCAGATCCCTTGGCATCATGGTAGCCCACAAACCTAACACATTAAAACAGCAACGAATGAACTTGAAAGACCCTACGCAGACAGCAAACAAAACTAATGTCATTTACAAAATACCGTGCAAAAACTGTAATAAACACTACATTGGACAAACAGGCAGAAAACTAGCCACCAGGATACATGAACATCAACTAGTCACAAAACAACATTACCCTCTCTCATTAGAGTCCTTACATGCATCTTAGGACAAGCCAAACAGAGACACGCATGAGAATTCCTAGAAACATGACATTCCAATTGGAACTCTATCAACAAACATGTTGACCTGGACCCGATTTACTACTCCCTGAGAAAAAGAACAGGAAATGACATCACCAACCCAAAGAAACCCAAACATATAAGTAGAAAGCAGGAATCATTAACAGTGCTTCATCTGGAGGCTCACTGAAGATGTTACCTAGTATGGTGATGAAACATCTGAAAATGAACCTTCCAGCTCAGCGAGCAAACCTACATCCAGAACCTCAACCTGAGCAACAAATCTTCTCAAAACACTCTGTTATCATATTTTTGTCACTGCGACATAGCGGAATCTTCATTTTGTGATCACTGATTCAATCCTGTCACATTGCGTAAATACCCGTTCTTGTAAAGCATGCTGCCTGTTTAACACTCAAGCATACAGGGTGGCATGGTGGCTCAGTGGTTAGAACTACTGCCTCATAGTGCTAACATAGACCTGTGTTTGATCTATCTTCGGGCAACTGTGTGGAGTTTGCAGTGAGTTTCCGCCCACTGCCCAGAGATGCGCAGGTTAGGTGGATTGGCCATAGTCTCCAGGGATGAGTTGGCAAGGTGCATTAGCTGTGAGAAATACAGGGTTATAGGCGAGGGGATGGGTATTGGTGAGATGCTCTTTGGAGGGTTTGTGGACTTTATGGGCCAAATGGCCTGCTTCCATACTGTAGGGATTCTTTGCTGTGACAATCCAACCCTAAGAATTGCCACCTGTCATCAGGTGTAAACAATTCATGTAACCTTTCTGCCTCCAGATGTGTCAGTGTCTGTAGTTTGGTCTCCGGCAAAACATTTCAGTTGAAATTGCTGGAACTCCAAACACTTGTTGCAGATGTTTGCTTTGGACCAGTCTGGCAGCTGGGAACTCTCACATGCTGAAATTGTGACCCATCACGTGTCTCCACATCATTAGTCCATGACTGTGCGTTATTAGTGCAAGTACATTAATGGCATGCTACTGTCTTTTTCCTCTTTTGAGACATTCTCTAAAATCTGCTTCCATCTAGGCACAATATCTCATGAGATGGCTCACTCTGCAAGTTGTTTTATTAAGGCTCCTGTGAAATACTTTTGGTATGTTCAGGGCATAACATGACTACAAATTGTGAGTAAGGGTCACTGGCCCTGAAATGTTAACTCTGATTTCTCTCCAGATAAGGTGCCTGCTGAGTTTTTACAGTAATTTCTGTTTTTGTTTCTGATTTCCAGCATCCTTAGGTCTTTCAATTTTTTGAATACAAGTTGGCCTCATTCAGTTGGAATACCCCTCATATTTCTCTTTTCTAGAGTAAAGAGCCCAAGGCTGTTCACCCTTGTTGGGTATAATTTAGTAGTGCTGGAATAATTTATGTGCATTACTTTTAGCATCCTTTCCAACCTTTTATGCTATAGTGATCAGAACTGTACACAACAGTATTCCCAGTGAAGTGCGATTCAAAATGAGTTTCATGCACCTTTCTGTCCCTTTAGAAATAAACATGACTGCTTATTACTTTTGCTTTAGTCCAGGTAAGTCTCACAGGCAGGCTTAGTGACTCCCAGAGGCAGAGGGGTAAGTTATAAATGGCTCCCTACTTGACGAAGGGACCAAATTGCATTGTTGGTTATAATTGAATAATTAGGTTAGATTAGATTCCCTACAGCCCGATGCTAGAATTGAACATGGGTCCCTGGCTCTGTGAGGCAGCAGTACTAACCACCCCCATCGTGGGTGCCACTGCTGCCTCACAGCGCCAGGGATGTGGGTTCAATTCCAACCTCAGTTGACTGTGTGGAGTTTGCACATTCTCCTCGTGTCTAAGTGGGTTTCCTCTGGGTGCTCTGATTTCCTCCCACAATCCAAAAATGTGCACGTTAGGTGAATTGGCCAAGCTAAATTGCCCATAGTGTTCAGAGATGTGTAGGATAGGTGTATTAGTCAGGGGTAAATATAGGATTATAGGGTAGGGGAGTGGGTCTAGGTGGGTTGCTCTTAGAAGGGTTGATGGGCCAAAGAGCTTGTTTCCACACTATGTAGGGATTCTAAATAATTTGGGAGTGTCTAGGATTATGGTGAATTGCTGTGTCCATTAAGGTTGCTATCTGTTCTGAATAAATATTTATCGAACAAAGACCTGCAAACTGCAAGTTTGTTCCATAAATGAAGTTTTTATTAAAAATCCAAGCATGCTCCTTTTCTTCCTCTAGCCCTATATAAACAGTTAAACGCCCCAAATGCTAGTACAATGTGTCTTCATTTAACTTTGCTCCATTTATTATTATTTCACTTGTACTCTGGGTGGCAGGATCGTTCCAGTTTCGAGTGACTGTCGAGTTTGCATGTTCTGCCTGTGTCTGCATGGTTTTCCACCGGGTGTTCAGTTTCCTTGCACAGTCCAAAGTTGTGCAGGTTAGGTGATTGGCTGTGTTAAATTGTCTGTAGTATCTTAGGGATGTATAGGCTATATGGATTAGCAATGGTAAATGTGTGGCTACAGAGAGAGAGTGGGTGTGCTGGGTCTGGGTCATAATATGCTAGGAATTCTACAGTTCTACATCATGTAATCAACTTTTAAATTAATTTCTATGAGAGCCTATGTTTGAGTTAAAGTTGTGAAGATCTATTGGAATCCCATATTGCCCCCTTCTATTATTCTGTTCAGTTCAGTGTCAAATGCACCTTGTTGTTGACTGTGCCCTTAAACCACATCGCAGTGGTCGCTAAACCCAATTAAGCGGAGTGGAAGAAATTCTTTAACTCGATTGATTTTCTTCCCTGTGTCTATTTTTTTCTGCCTCTGGTATATGTGATCCTATTACGTAGTCATTCCTTTTGAGGTGGTTAATGTCAGGGACCTCTGATATAGAGGAACAGTGTTTGTTCAATGGCCTAAATAGCTGGCACAACCAAGTGCATTGTATCGCTTTGCTGAACCAATCTAATTCTTTTTATCGATTGCCAAAAATACCTTCTCCTGTTTTAAGCATTTTCTAGATTTCAGTTGAATTATAGGGCACTCCTTAAATTTACTAAGTTGACAAAACCCTTTAATTATTGAGATGTGACAACGTTTGTTTGCCTTTAGAACTATCCATTGATACCTGTGAGTGAAGAGGCCACAGGCTCCTGGCAGACTGGAGCCTGTGCGCTGTCACACCCATGTTGGCTAACCACTGGAAGGATAAACAAACACAACTAATTGGCATTACTGTATCTTCTGGAAACTAAATTTCAGGCCATAATTCTTCCAGAAATGCTTTGGCTTTTAAGTAAACCCTTAAGTTAAAAATTGCTCTTTTCTAAAATGATTTTAAATAGCTGTTATTTAGAAAATGCTAGCTACCAGTGTATCCTCACCAGTTTTATTTTTGAAGTTTGTGGATGATTTATTTCAGTGCATAACCCCTTTAAATGTGTTTTGCATGGAGTTGCCTGTGTGATAGCTTCAGGCGACCCACTAATGTGTGAGTTGCATGCAGGGAACAATTGCAAAGGCAGTTAGCTTTTGGGGAAGTAATTATCTTCAATTTTTGCTTTAAATTTCTCTCTGCCAAACTTTGCCTGAATAACCACTATCTTAAGGTAATTCTGAATTTATTGTTGGAGAACACAGTGATGAGCTGTAGTGATTAGCTAGCTGTTTAAATTTTGACGTCCTTTTCATCTTCCACCATGTCAGGAAATGTCAAGTCTCTTGACATTGTTTCATTACTCCTTCTCCTGTGTTTCCATCCTCTGGTTTGCTCAGAGGGAGATCTGACTGGAGACCGTCTTCATACACTGTTATAATTCCTGCCACATTGGGTGATCATAACGTGCAAACCCTTTATCTGCATGTCCCCAAACTGAAAAGACCTAAAAGTCTTTTGGAAAGTGTATCTGAATGGAATTGTAGACAAAGAGTTTGGGTCCTTGGGGCGGAGGTGGAGGCGGGGTGGGAGGAGGTTGCTTTGCTTGAAGCATTTTTTTCCCCCCAAAGTTTCAATCTCCATATGCTTTCGACTCCATTGTGTGCATTCCGGCCAAGCAAAGTGTTTTCCTCTGAGGCAGTAACAAATGCCGATAGAGAATTGTAAGTGCAGACATAATGTGAAAAAGGTTTACAGACGCCACAAGGTTTTTGATAATGTAAACCCATGCCCAAACAGTTTAGGGTACGATGAGCTAATAAGTGAATATTTTACTTTTGTTTATGAGATGATTAATAAGCGATCTTAAAGGATAAAGTATCCAAAAACCAAAAATATCCTTCATCTGATAACAGTTGGTTCCAAGGTTTTTCGATGAAGGATTTCCAATCTGTAATTGCGTCTAGTTGTATCTGATTCTAAATTGGGAAAGCTACACGCTTATGCTTTTATAATTTGTCTTTGCTTTATATCATGAAATTGCCTGACTAACCTTGGCAGGGCTTTGAAGTAGGAGGTTAAATCTCCAACAACATATGCACCTCTGCAGACATGTTGTGGGGATCAGTGGCCTTTCTTTCACCTTAAAACTGGAAGTGGAGTTATTTGGTGATAACCCCAGTCTTCACTTTCACACTATCTCCAATTATGAAGCAGCTAAAGCCAGGATACAGCAGAATCTGGATTATACTAAAGCTTGGACTGATAAATGGCAGGCAACATGCACCTTATACGTATTTGGTAATGATTGTTGAACAAAAGAGAGCCTAACCATTTCTTGTATCCTTTAAAGACATAAACAACAACCTCATCAAGGTTCTCATGATCCAGAAGCTCAACCAGGCCTGGAACGTCAATGTCATGCCTGCAAAGCAGAAGAGGTACTTTACAACTAATGGTTCACCTGTTACCTCAAAGCCTCTTCACTATCTACAAGACTCGCACCAGGAATGTGATGAATGCTCATCACTTACCTATTGGAGCTGTCAGTCAAATATATGTGGCATTAATATAACCTCCTATTTGGCTATATTCATTTCTCCTTCACAGTGGCACACTTTGGCAGCACAATGTTTATTCTAGTTGCTGTTTTCTTGTGACACTCATTGCTGAGAAAGACAGCAGTATTATGGGCACATCATAACCTTCATGCTTCTGCGTAACTGCATGGCAGTCTGATATGGGCACATTGCTGATCCTTCATTATCATTTGGTCAATAATTTTGAATTCCCTCCCCACTTGGGAATACCATAAATTCAAACGCTGCAGCAGTTCAGGGATAAGAACCTCTTCAGGGTAAGTAGAAGAAGTCAATCCTTGCAGTCTTTTCACTGTTAGACTCATCCTGGAAAATTTAAAAATTGTGCAATATTCACCAGGCTAGTTCAGTGTGACGTATCACTTGATATGTCAAGTTTTTTGATCTCGCCCATCTTCGTGCAGTAGGGAAGAAAAACTAATGATAAACATCTACATGCCTGGTATTAGATAACAGCTTTATTCTTTCTTGATACTGTAGTTTACCCTTGTTAATGTAGAAACCCTGATCCAGCCAGTCTGTTTTAGCAGACGTATTTGTGCATTTATCAAAATTCTGCTGTGTTTGCTAAATGTTCAGTGGCAGTACCAGCTGTTACTTTCTACACTCGTGTGTCGTCAAGAGTTAAAGCAGCAATGCGATCTGTCTGCTCTATATGGGTATGGTTTCCATTTACTTTAAAGGGGCATTGTTGCTGCTCTGTTGCACTCTACTTGTGCAGTTCAGTACTGTTAGAGTTGTTCATTTAATGGGAATTTTCCATTGCAACAAACATCTGACACAGGAGCTTCTGCAATTCTGTAATTGTTTTTCATCAATGCATAGTCACTTTACTGCATGCTCTGAGTAAATAAATTCAAGCTCACATACCTTTCAAAATGTTCTTGTGGAGATAACGCAGTTGTCTTAAATTTCAGCTGGTTTTTGGCACTGCAGGCAATTCATTTTCTAAAATAAGTTGATTTTAACCATGCTATTGCAAAGAACAGAACTTGATATTTTTCATTTTGTTCATTTTCGGTTAGTTTTAAAGTGATAGTATGAACAAAATATTTATTCTCACTTGCTTTTAGATAAAACAAATGAATGTAATTTTGCAGCATTTGCAATTAGATTTATGAGGAACTGTTACAAACCTCATTAGTTCACAGTAATATATTCAGGATAACAAGGTTAGTTGGAACAAAGTTGGACTCGAATTTCATTACCTTTTTGTGTTTAAATAAGGCAAAGCAACTTTCAGTCCTTAAGTATTACTTATTGAGTTGAATAATCTTCTTCCTTTTAAGTTTGGTGGTACACTCAAATAAGCCATTGAAGATCTCTGAAGAGCGGGTACAGGGATACATCCTGAGTCGAAACCAGTACTACAAGAGCATTCGTACAGAGGCAGACTCCAAGTCAGAAATTGATCCATATGCATTTGATGATGGCGATGAAGAATTCAGCCTGCCTGATAAGAAGGACAAGCAAGGCAACGAGAGAGATCCTGGAAAGAAACATTCACAAAAGGTGAACTTTCATTGCGATGTTTTTCAATGCATTATTTCAGGGAGTGTTTAGTTGCACTGATTTTGAGTGTGGCCATTAGGATTCGGTAAGTATGAGCATGTGTAACAGCAAAATGCTTGAACTACCATAAACTTATAACACCTAACTTTTGTCCTTTCAATAGTTCCAAATGTTTTCTGTGCATAGGAACATAGTAGTGAAATGTTGGTTATGGTTTTGTCAGTCGGTAAAAGAAACCATCTGGAGTGATGAATTGCACATTGAGTATCTTGCTACAAAATTAAAGCCGATTGTTTTTTAAATACTGGATTTTGTTTTCCCCCTCAATGCTAACAGGACTTGATGGCAACACTTTTAAATTTCCTGAGAGTGAATCACTCTATTTTAGCTTTTACTTATAATATGTTGAAGTTTTGAATCCTTTCTGCATTGTCATTATCATAAAAACATTCTCTGTTACTTGTAAATTGTGAAGCAACTGAAGTGATTTTATTTCTTACGCAATCTTCTTTCTGTAGCAAGTAACTTTTACTGATATTTCCTGTTTATTCAATGAGACTTTTTGGATCAGAGTTTCATTTTGTTTTGAAAGAAATATTTACTTTGTAAATATTGACCATTTTGAATACAGAAACTTTACAGGAAATGCCTTTTAACTTATTTGTATGGCATTTGTATTGCATAGATTTGTATTAATACCTCTTCTTTCTCCTTGAATTTAAATTATTGCATTGTACAACCTCACCACTTAAGAGTTGGGAAAATTGCTTGTTCTGTGCTGTGAACTTAGTGGTGGTTGATGCTTGCACCTCCATAGGACAGGTCCGACTGGTTATTCCTTGTCTGCCCCTGAGTCTGAACAGTTGCTGTTTTTGTTCATTGTTCTCAAAAGTGTCATTGGTTTTATGAAGGTGATTGTCAATGAATTAAAATTCATTTAACAAAAATCTTGAGTTGTTTAGGGCATTCTGTGGACTCAGGATGTTTCAAAGTGCATATGGTCACTCTATTTTAAAGTGTTAACATTTGTCTTGTAGGCAAGACTTAGTGGTCAGTTTGTTAAAAATCCTACAGGTGACCTAGGAAGTAATAAGTTGATTATTTTCTTGAAGTATTTGATGTATGTAGACTTCAGCAATAATAATAGATTTTAAAACAAACTGCTGATGCTGGACAAGCAGGTGGCTGGAAGCGCACAGCAAACCAGGCAACATCCTGGAGAAGAAAAGAGCTGAAAATGTGTTGCTGGAAAAGCGCAGCAGGTCAGGACATCCCAGAACATCCTGGAGAAGTCAATGTTTCGAGTATAATCACCCTTCTGCAGTCCTGTGTTGTCCTGTTCTCTCCTCCTCCCCCCCCCCCCCCCGGTGAATTCTGGGATGAAATTAACATGAGGGTGAACATTTTAAGTTGCATTCATTGTGGGAACAGAGTCCATATGATTCAGGAAGGCCAGGGATGATATGTTGGAAGGAATAGCAACTTTTAGGTTGGCAGCAGTTTTCAAAAAACCAGTGCATGTATAATTTCATTTCGAATTGGAAACACATATATTGACCATAATTCCATATCATGTTGTGCTGCCCAGTAGCTGCTTGTACTTCTGACATAAGTTGATGGTATTGGCAAAACTAGCAAAAGATTTTAGAACATTAAAGAAAAAATGAAATTGAAAACACTGTTTGTGAAATGTATAGTTTGTTAGTCTATAGTAATATTAGTTATGAAGTTTAGATTTTGTTAATGAAAATTATTTTGGTTGAATTAAATAAAACACCGTTTGTAAAGTTCACTTGTGCTGACAGGGCTTTTGCAGGCTGTGGCATGATATACAAGAAGAGGAGACTGGTTGTTGTTGCTGTTTTCAAAATGTGGAGACATAGTATTACTTGCTTTTTCTCTGGCCTCACTTCATCAGTCTCTTAATTCTTCCATTTCACTCACTGTTTCTTTTGAAATTTGACCTTCAGCCTCAACCTGTCGTGTTCTCAAGGGAACTGCAGGATGTATAAAATGTGTGTAAGTAATTTTAGTTAAGAAAAGTCTCCTATTTCTGCACTTCACCTATCAAATTTGTTTGCTTTCATTTTAATTTTAGTTAAAAGCCTCCTATTTCTGCACTTCACCTATCAAACTTATCTGTAAGTCTAATATCATTAGGTAGGCATTGGCATGTATGTAAATTTCGGTTTCTGTATTACAGGGGGACAATGACAGTATTGGTGTATCCCATTCAATGTTGCCAGCGGAAGGAGAGGATGCCATGTCGATATTTAATTCTGGAACAAAACTAGGTATAATTTGTATTTATTAATTATACTTAATTGTATACTGGTCATGGGTATTAATTGGTGTTTTTTTTGTATTCTTGAATAAATGAAAACAGACAAACTGATGGTTAGGTTAAGTGGTGCATGTTTGTCATTGTATTTCTCTAAGAAAATTATGTGTGAATTATCTCCATTTCTATTCTTTATCACCTGGATTTCTGGAATGGAGCATAGTTGATAGGTGCCTTCTCCTCTGCCCAATAAATCATTATCTCGATGACCAAAAAAAAAGATATGGAAGGGTATTATGTATTGTGTGTTTTGTTTGAAGTTGTTTTAACATATTACAAAAATATGAAAAATGCTGCAGGCCACCCATTATATATTTTTAAAAAAAATGTCTGAAACAATTCCTTTTTCCCTTCAATGATCAATCTTCTTCATAAATGCTGCCTCTGTATTATGCAGCAGCATGTTGAGTGTTTGATTAGATTAGATTACTTAGTGTGGAAGCAGGCCCTTCGGCCCAACAAGTCCACACTGACCCACCGATATGCACCCACCCATACCCCTACATTTACCCCTTCACCTAACACTACGGGCAATTTAGCATGGCCAATTCACCTGACCTGCACATCTTTGGACTGTGGAAGGAAACCGGAGCACCCGGAGGAAACCCACGCAGACTCGGGCAGAATGTGCAAACTCCACACAGTCAGTCGCCTGAGGCGGGAATTGAGTCCGGGTCTCTGGCGCTGTGAGGCAGCAGTGCTCGCCACTATACCACTGTGCCACCGTGCCGCCCACAGAAGTTTGAACCATGTATGCATATTGGTTTTGTCTTTCCAGAACTAGGAATTAAGAAAATTACTGATGAATGGGTACCTGACATACTCATCAACACTTGATCAGAATTTTTTTTGTGTATGTTTGGTTGCGGGTAGGCTTGTCATATTTAAAAATGCCGAGGGGGAATTTGTTTACATATTGTCCGTTTTATACCCTCATCTTTGCAATCTGCCCTCCCCTTATTTTGATATGGTAATGGTAACGTTGTTCTTCTATTTTAATTTGAACAGCTGTTTAAGTGAATGATTAGATTAGATTCCCTGCAGTGTGGGAACAGGCCCTTCAGTCGGTGTGGACTGGCTGGGCCGAAGAGTAACCCACCCAGACCCCTTTCCCTCTAACTAATGCACCTAACACTATAGGCAATTTAGCATGGCCAATTCACCTGATCTGCACATCTTTGGACTGTGGGAGGAAACCAGAGCACCCGGAGGAAACCCACGCAGACACTGGGAGAATGTGCAAACTCCACACAGACGGTCACCCGAGGCTGGAATCTAACCTGGGATCCTGGTGCTGTGAGGCAGCAATGCTAACCACTGAGTGAGCCACCGTGCCGCCTGTGATGTCTGCTTCTGACTGAAGGAATTTTCTTTTTCAAAATAGTCGCCATCTTGTATTCATGAGAAACTGAGTTTTGGGGGTAAAGAGCTATTGCAATAGTTGGGACTCCCCAGGTAGCAGATGGAATGCTGATTTTACACTTCATTTATTTATTGCTCATTGATCTCTCAACAGATGTTCAGTTAAAATTTGATCCCTATTCCCTCCCCATGATTCTGCATTTTGGAGATAATTTAACAATATAATCATGTGAATCGGGTTGGAGAGATGATGATTTTCCACATCTAAATTTAATAAATGTCAATATAAAAGTGCATTTAATTTGATTTGAAATGTGACCTCATTCCCATTTGGAAAAGAAGATGCTGTTATCCTGATTTTATTTTAGTTTGACTGTATAATTACCTTCATCTTTGTAAAATGTATATGCTGGATACTGTTTGAAGGAGGTGACATTGATAGTTTCAGACCTTGAGTCATTATTTTCTTTTATTATTCATTCATATGATGTTTGCATTGCTGGCTAAGCCAGTATTTATTGTCCATCCTAATTACCAGGAGGTCAGTTAAGAGCCAACCACTTTGCTATGGTCTGGTGTCACACTTAGGCTAGACCAAGTAAGGGATGGCAGTTTCCTGAAGGACATTAGCATGCCATTACCTGAGTCTCTAGATTAGTATTCCAATGATTATACCACTAGGCCATCACCTCTCCCTTAACAAAGCAACATTGTCATTTTGGGGTTCTAGGAAAGATGTTGAAACAATGGAGTAGACTGTAGAAAATACAAACATAAAGGTAGATTTGAAGAATTAGTAAATGTCAAAATAGAGGAGCTTCCTACTTTTAACAGTACTTTCAAAACATGTTTCAATGAACAAAAATATTTGGGTTTGTCTTTACTAGAGGTGTTTTAATACAAGTCCTGAAATTTATAACGGTAGAGTAGATAATCACATCCTAAAAACAGTTTTTGAAGGATCTAGAACAATGTTTCCTAACATTCCCAGGATTCTCAAGGTATTTTACATCCAGTGAAGTGATTTAGAAGTTTTATGTCAATTAGTTCATTTTTCACAAATGCAAGACATTTTTTGGTAATTTACTGTATTTGGCACTTACCACAACCAGCAAAGTTTAAAGCAATCTAAAATATTAAACATTTATGTTTTAATAGATTCTCTCTTTTTAAATTGCAGATGGACAAAGATCGCCCACACACAGTCGGACTGCATCCACAAGCCTCATGAATGAGGTTGATCTGGTTGTCTCGTATAAAGATCTTGACAATCTGTTTGATGATGATGATGAACTTGGGGTAAGTTATTTTGCCCAGTTTGAAATGTTTATTTTCATGACTTTTTGTTAGAAGGCTTTAAACTAGGTTAAGGTGAGAGGGTGTGGAGGGAAAGAGGAAATGTAGATATTTCAAAGCAAAAGGATATGTTGGCATTGCAGGCCAACTCTTTTAGATCATGATACCCTGAATGTACAACATATAAAAATAGCAGCAAACTGGATCAAAGGGGAACAGTATGATACGGCAAAATTAAAGGCTCAGTACTTAAATGAACATAGTATTTGAAACAAAAACAAATTAATGGCACAAGTAGAAGTTAATGGGTATGATCTTCCCGCCATTTCCATGACATAGTTACAAGGCTATCAAAGCTGAGAACTAAATATTCAGGAGTATGTGACTTTTTGAAAGATCAAGAAGGAAGGAAGGGATGATGGGTAGTTTTTTTGTACTAGGTGTAATATGTGTGTTGGCAAGAAATGATTCTGCATCAGAAGATGCAGAATTCAGATAGATGGAGATAAGAAATAATAAGGGGACGAAGATACTGATGGGATTTGTGTATAGATCCTCTAATATTAGGTATACTGTATGATATACTGCATCAGGATTTAGTGATAAATAATGATTTGTAATGTTATTAAAAAGGTAGTATATTAGTTATTGGTGATGCTAATCTTCATTAGATTGGGAAAATCAAATTGGCAAGGTAGTCAAGAGAAAGATTTCAGTGTATTTTGGGACAGTTTCCTTGAACAATATATTGCAGATCCAGTTAGGGATCAAATTATAAAGCAGCTAGAGATAGATAAACTCAGCAAGTCTGGCAGTGTCTGTGGAGAGAAAAGTGTTAATGTTTCAAATCCAGTTCTGAAGATGGGTCACTGGACTCAAAAGTATTAACTCTGTTTTCTCTGCCAGACATTGCGTTTCTCCAGCAATTTCTCTTTTTATGTCGGGGTCAGGTTATATTGGACCTTGTGATGTCTAATAAGTAAGTATTAGAATAAAAATATTAGAATCTTAGAGTAAAAGATTCCCTCGCTAACAGTGACCATAATGTGGTAGAATTTAGTATACTGTTTGAGAGTGAGACATTTTGCTTGGGAAAAACTGTTAAACTTAAAGAAGAGTACAAAGAAATGAGGCAGAATTAGCTGGGAAATGGATTTAGTAGAAAAGATGGTTAATGAAAAGTAGCAGCTGTTTTAAGAAAATCGCTTATGACTCACATCAAATCTCTATCCTAGTCAGGAAGAAGGATTCCAGGAAGGGGATAAACCAACCATGCTTAAACAAGGAAGTTGATAGCATCAAGTTGGAAGAAAAAAAAATACAATTCAAATGAAATTAGCGGTGATACAGAGGATTGGAAAAGTTAACAAAAGATCACCAAAAAGAGGGAGAAAATAAACTACTAGTAATATCAAAGTGGAGTGTAGGAGTTGCTTTAACTGTATAAAAAGGAACAAACAGGCCAAAGTGAACATAGGCCCCATTGAAAATGAGGCTCAGGAAATAATGGAGAACCTGGAAATGGCAATGTAGTCTAATAAAAACTTTGCAACAGTCCTTTTTGCAGAAGATACTATTAGCATTTAAAAAATACTAAGTAATCAAGGGCAAAAAGCGGAGACGAAATAAATGAAATAACTATCATTAGAAGAAAAAGAGTAGGGAAACTAATAGGTTAAAGGCAGATAAATTGTCTGGACCTTGTGAGTTGCATTCTAAGGTATTAAAGGAAGAAGTTACAATAATAAGGGATGCGTTGGTAGTAATCTGCTATAAAATATATATTTAGCAGAGCGTTTAGAAATGCATTTTATAATCAAGCAGAGTCAGCATGGCTTCATGAAGGAGAAATCATGCCTGATTAATTTATTAGAACTTTTGAGGTAATGAACAGGATAGATAAATGGAAATCAGTAGGTATCATATATTTAGATTTCCAAAAGGTGTTCAAAAGGTACCAAACAAAACATCCTTAAAAGAATTAAGAGCCCAAAGTGTTGGGAGAAGCATACTAGCATAGATAGAAGATTGGGTAAGAAATAGAAGGCAAAATTGGGATAAGGGATCATATCTTGCAAATATTGTCGCAGACACCACCATTATTATTCCTAGGAATGTCCTGTCCCATCAGCAGATCAAACCCAGTCAAGATGGTGGCATTTAATCAGGAGGGAGTTGACCTCTGAGACCTCAATGTTGACTCCGGACTCCATGAAGTGTCATTATTCCACATCAAACATGGGCAGAGAAACCTCCTGCTGATTCCCATCTATCTCCCTTTGCATCTTAGCCATAGCTGATGAATCATTATTCCGCCATGTTGAGCAGTGAGGGTGGCCAGAGTACAGAGTGGCTCGGCATTACAACTGTTGGCCTTTTTTTTTTGTTATTGACCCTTGGGATGAGTGTCGTTGGTTGGGCCAGTATTTATTGCATGTCCCTAGGTGCCCTTGTGAAAGTTGTGATGAGCTGCCGCCTTGAGCCGCTGCAGTACATTTGGTGTAGGTAGGTCCACAATGCCGTTAGGGAGCGAGTTTCAGGATTTTGGCCCCGTGGCACTGCAGGGATGGTAGTATGTTACCAGGATGGTTAGGCTAGTGAGTGGCTTGGAGGGAAGCTTACAAATGGTGATGTTCCCATATACCTGCAGCCTTTGTCCTTCTAGATGGTTGTGGTAGAGGGTTTGGAATGTGATCTGGTTGAGTCTTAAAGGACATAACTGCTAGACTGGATTTGTTAATGGGTGGTGAAGGAGCAAGAGAAAAGCATACTTGACCACCTCATCCCCATTTTGACTGCTGCAGATGCATCAGTCTGACAGTATTGACCTAGTAACTCAAGACAGGCTATCAAGGAGGCGCTCTGGGCCATCAACATTAGCAGAATTGCATTCATGTTCTGAAACTTCATGGCTTATCCTTTTTCCTTAGAGTCATAGCTTTTACAGCATAGAAAGAAACCCATTGTGCCTGTACTGATCAGCAAGCATTCATCTATTTTAATCCCATTTTTCAGCACTTGGCCCATAGCCTTGTGTGTTATGACATTTCAAATGTTCATCTAAATGGTTCATAAATATCTGGAGGGTTTCCACCTCTACCACACTTATAGGCAGTGAGTTCTAGAAATATACACACTGATTTTTTTTTTACTCCTCACATTTCCTCTAAACCTCTTGCTCTTTAATTAAATCTGTGCCTCCTGGTTATTAACCCCTTTTAACTGAGGGGAAATATTTCTCCCTATCTACCCTGTCTGTGCCCCACAAACCTTTGTACAACCCTATAAGATGCCACCTCCCCCGAACCTTCTCTGCTCCTCCAGTGGTCCACAGCATTACGGGTATCACTCTTCAGTCAATTCAGATCGTTCCACGTGATATCAAGAAATGGTGGAGATACTGAATACTGCAATGGCTATGGGCCCTCACAACATTTCGGCAATAGTACTGAAGACGTCTACTCCAGAACTTGTCACTTCCCTCGCCAGCTGTTCCAGTACAGTTACAACACTGGCATCTACTTGACAATGTGAAAAATTGCCTTAAATATGCCCTGTACGTGAAAAATGGAGGCAGTTACTGCACTATCAGTCCACAGTCAATCATCAAGAAAGTGATGAAAGATGTCATTAAAAATGCGAGCAAGTAGCACGTGCTCAGTGAAGCCCAGTTTGTGTTCTGCCAGGACCACCCAGCTCCTGACCTCATTACAGCTTTGGTTTAAACATAGACAAAAGACCTGAATTCCAGAGATGAGGTGCATGTGACATCCCTTGACATCAAGGCTGGTCAAACCACATTTGGAATATTGTGCACAGTTTTGGGACTCCTATCTCAGGAAGAATGTAGTGGCCCTGGAGCGTGTTCAGAGGAGGTTCATGAGAATGATCCCAAGAATGAACATCTTAACATATGAGGAACATTTTGAGAAATCTGAGTCAATACTTGATGGAGTTTAGAAGGATGAGGAAGGGTCTAATTGAATCTTACAGAATACTGAATGGCCTGGACAGAGTAGTTGTTGGGAAGATGTTTCCATTGGTCGGAGGTACTAGGATTCATAGGCACAGCCTTAGAGTTTTAGACAGAGATAAGGAGAAACTTTTTCAGCCAGAGAATGGTGAGTCTATAGAATTTATTGCTACAGGGGTGGCACAGTGGTTAGCACTGCTGCCTCACAGCACCAGAGACCCAGGTTCAATTCCCGCCTCAGGCAACTGACTGTGTGGAGTTTGCACGTACTCCGTGTCTGCGTGGGTTTCCTCCGGGTGCTCCGGTTTCCTCCCACAGTCCAAAGATGTGCAGGTCAGGTGAATTGGCCATGCTAAATTGCCCGTAGTGTTAGGTAAGGGGTAAATGTAGGGGTATGGGTGGGTTACGCTTCGGCGGGTCGGTGTGGACTTGTTGGGCCGAAGGGCCTGTTTCCACACTGTAATGTAATGTAATCTAATCTAATCTAATGTAATGTAAAAAGAAGGCTCTGGTGGCCAGGTCATTCGGTATATTTAAGATGGAGATAGATAGGTTCTTAAGTATCGAGGGGATCCAAGGTTACTGGGAGAAAGTGGGAAATTGGGGTTGAGAAACATATTGGCCATGATTGGCAGAGCAGACTCAATGGGCTGATTGGCCTAAGTTTTGCTCCTATGTCTTATGGACCAAAACTAGCATCAAGGAGCCGAGCAACACTGGAGTAAAAGGGAATTGGGGGAAACACTCTGCTGGTTAGAGTTCTACCCAACACAAGAGAAGGTGGTAGTGGTTGTTGGAGATCAGTCATCTCTGCTGCAGGACATGTCTGCAGGAGTTCCTCAGGGTAGTGTCCTAGGACTCTCAACCTTCAGCTGCTTCTTCAATTACCTTCCTTCCATCATAAGGTCAGAAGTTAGGATGTTCACCAATGATTGCACAATGTTCAGCACCATTCACAACTCTTCAGATACTGAAGCAGTCCTTGTCCAAATGCAACAAGATCTGGACAATATCCTGGCTTTGGCTGACCTGTGACAAGTAATATGTGCGCCACACAAATGCCAGGCTATGACCACCACCAATAAGAGACAATCGGACCATTGTACCTTGACATTCAATGGTGTTACCATCCCCACTACCAACAGGCTGAGGGTTACCATTGACCAGAAATTCAACTGGACTCATCACATAAACACTGGTTATGAGAGCAGGTCAGAGGGTAGGACTACTGTGACGACTATCCCACCTCCCAAAGTCCGTCCACCATCTCCAGGGCACAAATGGAGAGTATGATGGAATACTCCCCACTTGCCTAGATGAATGCAGCTCCAACAACACTCAAGAAGCTTGACACCATCCAGAACAAACCAGCCTGCTTGATTGGTACCACATCCACAAGCATTCGCTCCCTGCACTACCGACGTTCAATTGCAGCAGTGTGTACTGTCTGCAAGATGCATTGCAGAAATTCACCAAAGATCCTCAGACAGCATATTTGAAACCCATAACCACTTCCATATAGAAGGACAAGGGCAGTAGGTATATTGGAACACCTCCACCTCCGAGTTCCCCTCCAAGTCACTCACCATCCTGATTTGGAAATATATTGTTGTTCCTTCAGTGTCCCTGTGTCAAAATCTTGGAATTACCTCCTTAATGGCATTGTGGGTCAATCCACAGCAGGTGGACTGCAGCAGTTCAAGAATGCAACTCACCACTACCTTCTGAAGGGCAACTAGGGACAGGTAATAAATGCTGGCCAGCCAACGATGCCCACATCCCACAAATGAATAAATTAAAAATCAGCAAAAGGACCGCAGCCTATCTATTCACTCCAGTCCATGCAACATCTTTGTAAATCTCTTTTGTACCCTTTCTTGTACTACTAGTGACCAGAACTGCTCAAGCTGTGGCCTAACTAATGTTATGTACAGCTCAATCATAACTTCTTTGCTCTTACATTCAGTGCCTTGACTAATAACGGCAAGAGTCCCATTTGCCTGCTTGACCATCTTATCTACCTAAGATTTCTTGGCTGTCAGAGTTGGCGGTACAGAGTCATATCACCATCCTTAATTGCCTGCTCTCCAAATGCTTCTGGGTAAAAAGACCCTTGGTGAAGTTCAACTTAAAAATAAACCCGGTATGTAACTAGAGTCAGCATAGTATTGAGAATAAAACAAGAATACTGCTGAAAGTACTCGGCAGGTCTGGTAGCAGAAGTGTCAGTGTATGATGAATTCTTATTGGACATGAGCTCCAGCATTGTAAGCAGCTAGACTTAAGTACTTAGTATTAAGAGGCAACAATTTCAATTTACTCTAACAGTTTAATCAAAAATAAATCATGTTTTATAACCATATGTACAAGTTTTGCTCATTGAAGATCATAACTGTAAAAATTAATTACGAAAGCGAATTTACTTTAAATTTGTTTGGAAGAGCAAAGTCTTATAGGATAGTACAGGATGTGGCCATTTGTCCCACATGTCCATGTTGGCTCTATGCCAGAGTAACTCAGCAAGTAATCAAAAAGCCACAATTGAATCTGTCTTCAACACATTTACAGGTTAACGGATTCCAGATTTGAGCCACCCATTGCATGCATTTTTCACCATGTCAGCATATATTAAATAAAATTATATGCAGTAAATGCAATTGATCATGTTGCAATTTATGTCAAAGCAATCAACTTATGGGCGGTATGGTGGCTCAGTGGTTAGCACTGCTGCCTCAGCGCCAGGGACCCAGGTTTGTTTCCATCCTCAGGCGACTGTCTATGTGGGGTTTGCATATCCTGCCTGATTCTATGATTCTACCTGTCTTGCTACTTTCAAAGATCTATGGATATACACACCAAGGTTCCTCTGATCCTCTGCTCAGTGATCCAATCATTCAACATGTACTCCCTTGCATTGTTAGTCCTTCCAAAATGCATCACCTCACACTTATCAGGATTAATTTCCATTTGCCACTGTAATGTCATCCTGTAGGCTTTCTTCTTTGCTATTTGCCACACCATTTATTTTTGTGTTCCTGTGAACTTACTGGTCATGCCTCTTGTATTCATGTCTAGATCAATAATGTATACATCAAACAAGAAGGGACCCAGCATTGAACCCTCTGGTATACCACTGGATACATACTTTGTGACAAAGACCCTTTCGACCCTCTGCTTCCTGCCACTGAGCGAGTTTTGAATCTAAATTGTTCTGGTTTCATGCATTCTTAACTTGTTAACCAGAGCTGAAAATGTGTTGCTGGAACAGCGGAGCAGGTCAGGCAGCATCCAGGGAACAGGAGAATCGACGTTTCGGGCATAAGCCCGAAACTTGTTAACCAGTCAACCGTGCAAGGCCTTGTCATAAACCTTACTGAAGTCTTTGTAGACTTTGACAACTGCACTATTACTCATTTACAAATGTCTTTACTGTCTCAAAAAATTCAGTCAAATTCAACCCCCCTACAAAGCCATGCTGACTATCTTTGACTGGCCCTTGCCTTTCCAAGTGGAGTTTAATTCTGTCCCTCTTTTATTTTTAGTTTCATTACCACAGATGTTAGATTCAGTGGCTTGTACTTTCCTGTTTTACCCATGCCATCTTGCTTAAATAATAGTACCACATTCCAATATAACTCCCACAGTTGTATACCAATCTTCAACTTCTCCAATACCATGAAGCCAGGACATCAACCCTGGTTCAATGAAGAGTGCAGGAGGGCAAGCCAATAGCAACACCAGGTATACCTAAAGATGAGATGTCAACACATTGAAAATACACTTCTTTATGTTGTGTGGCACTATCGCTGTACTAAATGGGATAGAACAACTACAGCAACTTGAGACTGGGCATCCACCAGCAGCAACTGAACTGTACTCACAACACAATCTGCAACCTCATGGCCCAGCATATCCTCCATTCCATCATTACATCGTACCAAGGGATCAACCCCGCGTCAATGAAGTGTGCAGGAGGGCATGTCAGGGACAGCACTAGGCATATCAACAAATGAGATTTCAATCTGAAGAAGCTACAAAAGAACAACAAACTGGCAAGTATCAGAAAAAGTGATGGACATTTTAAAACCATGCAGTGGAGGAGATGGCTTCATAAATATCTACATCCTCTATGATTAAAGAGTGCAGTACATCACTGCAAAAGATAAGGTTGTGAAGCCTTTATTAACAATCTTCAGCTAGAATTGCCAAGTAGATGATGCATCTCTGCCTTCTCCAGGGTACATTCTCCCTGCATCTAGCCTGTCTAGCCCTGTTAGAATTTTACATGTTTCAGTCAGATCCTCCAGAGTTCCCAAGTGTCACAGATACTGGTCTTCAGCCAATATGATTTAATCCACATATCAAGAAACTGCTGGAAGCACTGGAGACTGCAAAGACTGGATTTTTCCAGGTCTTGCTGCATTTGAACATGGCTTGCTTCAAATCTGAGCTGTTGTAAATGGTGTTGAATATTGAGCAACCATCCTTACTTCTGATCAATTGTGAGCACTGTTTGATTGTTTTATGGGATATTTGCAAAATAATACATTATGAAATTGTTTCACTAGAAGTTTTAACATTTTTCCTCAAGTCAACATGATAATTGTCTTTACTAAATGTATAAGAAACTTCAAGAAAAATGTTCTTGACAGCATTAGAGTTTGGACATTTAACTTTATGAGCAAATTGGTCTGAAATTTTATCAGTCTCCTGATTGAAGTATTAGTTTTGGGGTGTCAAAAATCATTGATATTAATTTATCTAATTACTTTTGTTCAGCAGCCTGGTTCTCGAAGTGCACTCGTTGGATCAGATGAGAAAATCGGCAACAGGGATTCGAAGGCTGGACCTTTTGACACATTCCCTTGTATAAGTAAACAAAATTATGTTGAAAAAAATAATTGAGAATAATCCAGTGTCCATTTTGTTTGTCATCATGATTATGAAAGTTGTACGTTTTAACAAAAAAACCTTTGTGCCTTTCGATCGACATTCGAAAGTGGGGCTATAATTATTCATTTAAAATTGATGGTTTTTGCAAGATTAATCTGTATTTGGTTTAAAACAGCTGAGAGCATTTGTTTAAGGCTTTGCTTGTTTGTTTGTACTTCCAGCTGATAGAAACATATAAACATTTCCAGATCTAGTTTCTTCAAGCCAGCTCCACCATTCAGCATGATTATGATTGTCTGTTTGCTTGTCTCAGTGTCATGTTCTCACTTTCTTTCAAAGCCCTTGATTCCTTTAATGCTTAAAAAAAAATCAGTCTCTTGAATATTCTGACCTCGGCTCCCCAGTCTTCTGTGGTAATGAATTTCACAGGTTGATCTCATTGTTTTTTTTCATCTCCTTCCTAAGTGGCCTACCTTGTATCCTGAAACTGTGACCCCTGGTTCTAGACTTTCTAACCAGGGGAAAAAGCCTCCCTGCATTTAGCCTATCTAGTCCTGTCGCAATTTTACATGTTTCAATCCGATCCCATCTCAATCTTCTGAACTGTAGTGAACAGTTGAACCAATCTTTTCTCCTAGGGCAGTCCTGCCAGTCCTGCAAAATGAACTTTCGCTGCACACTGTGGCAAGTGTTTTTCCCTCTTGGAAAGGGAGATCAAAGCTGCACACCGTATTCCAGGTGTGGTCTGACCAAGTTCCTGTACAACTGCATTAAGACATCGTTACTTCTGAACTCAAACCTTCTTGCAATAAAGATTAAAATACAATTTACCTTCCTCGCAGTTTGATGCGCCTACCTGTCCGCTTTCATTGACTGATGTACATCCGCATTTCCCAATATATCACCATTTCAATTATGCTGTGCCTTTCTGTTTTTCAAACCAAAGTGTATAGTTTCAAATGTATCCATGTTGTACCGCATCTGCCACGTTTGCTTTCTCACTCTGTTTGTCCAGATTGTTCTGAATCCTCTTTATATCCTCCAGTCAATCGATCCTAGCTTTGTGTCGTCGACTTATAAGTGTTACGTTTGGTCCCCTCATCCAAATCATTTAACTATATTATGAATAACTGGCACCCAAGCACTGATCCCAGCATTAAACCACGAGTCACTGTCTGCCGCCTGGAAAAAAAGGCCCATTTATTCCTACACCCTTCTGCTCTGTCACCCAATTCTCAATCAATATTAGATTATCACCGCAATCCCATGTGCTTTATTTTGCCCATAAGCCTCTTGTATTAACCTCTTAAAAGCATTCTTGAAATCCAAACACATCTCTTTTATGTATTCCACTAGTTACATCCTCAAACAAATCTCCAGTTGATCAATTAAGTCCGATGTTCATATCACAAGCCCATGCTGACTTTGACTTAGATTTTAGATTACATTACAGTGTGGAAACAGGCCCTGCGGCCCAACAAGTCCACACCGACCCGCCGAAGTGCAACCCACCCATGCCCCTACATTTACTTAACACTATGGGCAATTTAGCATGGCCAATTCACCTGACCTGCACATCTTTGGATTGTGGGAGGAAACCGGAGCACCCAGAGGAAACCCACGCAGACACGGGGAGAATGTGCAAACTCCACACAGTCAGTCTCCTAAGGCGGGAATTGAACCCGGGTCTCAGGTGCTGTGAGGCAGCAGTGCTAACCACTGTGCCACCGGGCCGCCCAAATTCTGTTACTACATTTCCCCACTACTGTTTGGGGTAATTGGCTTGTAATTTTATTGGTTCTCTGCTTTTCAAACATTTTTTTTTAAACATTTACCACCCTCCAATCTGTAGGAACTGCTCCAGAGTTCATAGAATTTTGGAAAATGCCCACCAATAGATCCAGTATATCCAGGGACATTTTTCTTTAATGCTGTGGGATGCAAATTAATGGGCCCTGGGTATTTGTCAGCTTTTAACCGCATAGCTCAGTGGTTAGTACTGCTGCGTCACAGCGCCAGGGATACAGGTTCGATTACAGTCTGTGTGGAGTTGGCATGTTCTTCTGCGTGGGTTTCCTCTGGGTGCTCTGGTTTACTCCCACTGTCCAAGGATGTGCAGGTCAGCTGAATTGGCCATACTAAATTGCCCATTATGTTAGGTGCATTAGTCAGAGGGAAACTGTTCTGGGTGAGTTACTCTTCGGAGGGTCGGTGTGGACTTGTTGGGCCGAAGGGCCTGTTTCCACACTGTAGGGAATCTAATCTAATCTAATTTCTCTACTTTTTTTCCACTAGTATGGATTGTCTTCAGTTTCTTCCCCTCGCTATATTTGAGTTCCCTTACATTTCTGAGAAATTATTTGTGTCCTCTTTTGTGATGATTGAGGAAGGCTCTTTTTTTATATAACTAATTTACCTAAAGCTAGAATGTTGAGTATCCTAATTGTCATGTAAGTTATATAGAGCTGAAAATGTGTTGCTGGAAAAACGCAGCAGGTCAGGCAGCATCCAGGGAACAGGAGAATCGACGTTTCGGCATAAGCCATTCTTCAGGATTCCTGAAGAAGGGCTTATGCCCAAAACGTCGATTCTCCTGTTCCCTGGATGCTGCCTGACCTGCTGCGCTTTTCCAGCAACACATTTTCAGCTCTGATCTCCAGCATCTGCAGACCTCACTTTCTTCCCATGTAAGTTATATAATTTGCTATATAGATTATTAGCATAGCATGCTCTGCCTTGGGCATCAAACCTCTGAAAATCAGAGGCTGACTAAAGAATAGTGAAATGGCCTTGAGAATAAATTATATGAAAAGAAATGTTGAGGTGTGGTTGAATGGTTATTTAAATATTTTATTTAACCTATTTTTCTAATAAACCTATTCAGAGATGTAAATACACCTCTGGAACAGGTGGGACTTAAACCCAAGTCTCTTGGTCCAGGGATAGGGACACTGCCACTGTGCCACAAGAAGGCCACTGGATATTAAAGCTGTTCACTCAAAATTGCCAAGAGTTGACCATACTGTTACTAATTTATTATCTTCAGTTAACTTCTGTTTCGAGATTATTGTTATAATCTTGTCCTTCCCTGCCTCCATTCCCTCCCAAAAAACCTTGTTCTGAAACTAGTTCTTTCGTGTAGGTTCTGCAGACCTGCAGCAGATGTTTCCCACGCCTCCATCCTTGGAACAACATGGCCCAGGCTACTCTCCAATGAATATTAATTGCAAAGAGTTTGGAAGCTTGGATAACACCCCAGGAATGACTCTGGATGGCCACCATTTTACTGCAACAAGCCTGAATCATTTCAAGATTGAAGTGGAAGAGGGAATGGGTAGTCCTAAACCTTCAGAGATTAAGGTAACAAAATTAAGATTGTGTAATTTCCAAAATCATTTTAAGGCTAACCCTAACGTTTTCAGTGGATTCTGTTATCATGAACTTTATGCATTTAATTAATTGTATGGACTGATATGTCATGTATTCATACGCTCAAAGATTTTAGTGATGTGCCTCTGATAATTTATGCAGTATTGAAGCAAGTTGCATTTATGTAGTTTATTATACATTATTTAAAGTTTTTTAAAAATCTTAAGATGGCGGAAATGAGACCAAGTGGAATGATGTGCTTTGAAGGCTGTCTATGGGGAAAGCATTGTTGTTAACCTCTGATAACAAAACTTGATCTGAAGTTGTCTTTTTTGGCCCTTCCTCAGGACTTTTCTTATGTTTATAATCCTGAGAAGTGCCAAGGTTATGTGGGGTGTACTATGTTTGCACCATTGAAAATCTTACCAAGCCAGTGTCAGCCCCCTGTAAAACTCCCAGAGGAATATCGCCCTTCGTGGACTGTGGGCAAGTTGGACCTGCTTCCTCCTGTACCTCCCATGCCATATATCCGTGACATGTAAGTTTGAGTTGCAGTTTCGTAGAGTAAGTGTGGGCATAACTGAACTCAACCGTATAAAAAGAAATCAAGCATATTGGTTCCATTGAACCAAGAGGAGATTTAAAAATTTTTGAAGTTATTATATTCTTATAGAGCAAGACTGTTTTCTATGGCTGTGATGTCAATGAATTGAATTTATTATCACATGTACCAAAGCACAGTGAAAAGTTTTGTCTTCCGAGCAATACAGGCAGATCACAGATAAGTAAATAATAGGTAAACAGCAGCAAAAACGAAGGTACAGGCGAATGCTAAGAGTTTGAGAGTCCATTCAGTATTCTAACAACAACAATAGGGTAGAAACTTTCGAAACCGGCTGGTGCATGTGTTTAGGCTTCTGTACTTTCTCCCTGATGGTAGAGGTTATAGAAAAGCATTGCCACGGTGAGATGGATCTTTGAGAATGCTGGCAGTCTTTCCTTGACAGCGGGCCTGGTAGATGGATTCTACAGATGGGAGGGTGGCCTTTGTGATTGTCTGGGCTGAGTTTACCATTCTCTGTAACAGTCTCCAATCTTGAGTGATACAGTAGCCATACCAGGTAGTGATACATCCAGACAGAATGCTCTCGATGGCGCACCTATAAAAGTTGGCAAGAGTATTCGCCGTCATGCCAAATTTCCTCAGCTGCCTGAGGAATAAGAGACACTGTTTGGGCCTTTATAACCAGTACGTCCACATGAAGAGCCCAAGAAAACTTGTTGTGGATGACCACTCCCAGGAGCTTGACAATCTCCACTTGTTCCATCTCTGTGCTGTTAACATGTAGGGAAACATGAGTAACATCCCACCGAAAATCAGTAATGAGTTCATTGGTTTGTCGGCATTGAGAGCTAGGTTGTTCATAAAGAGATCATGAATTTAAAATGTCGAGAACTGAGGTTTGAGATTCTGAACTCGCTGTGCTTTCCTGCTGGGAATAATAGCGGCTGTTAAGGGAAAGTTATATCTATATTTGAAGCAGGGAATATACAGGGAATGAGAGAGCAAGATTATTTTGCAATTAAAAACAGAAAATGTTGGAAAGACTTAGCAGCTCTGATAGTATCTGCAGCAAAAGAAACAGTTATGTTTCTGTGCTTTTTGCCAGATCTCCCCATTCCTAACTTGCTTGCTGGCAGCCTCTAAGTTCTCAACTAGTATTGTTCAAAAAGTGCCATTAGCTCTGAACTGTTATGTACAACAGATGGTGATGACGGTGTTATGGATAGACATTAACATCAATGGGAATTTAGATCTAGAACTCTTACAGAGCAGGAGCTAACGTGTATTTAGTGTACTTATAACTGAAAATTCTACAACTCTCTGCTATGCTAGCATTATAGCTGTTTATGATTTGAATCTCTCAAGATAAGTGGCAGCAACATGTCTATTTGGCTGGAGAAGTTAAGGGGTTTTTTTTTTTTGAAAAACTGGACCAATGTAAAATTTTGTCTGCTGAAACCTATTAATGAATGCAAGTATGCTAGGATCATAATACTATATACTCGTGTAACAGCCAACATAGGAATAGGCAAACCACAGCAATACCTCTATTTTAACCTAAAGTTGAATGCGGTTTTAGAGAAGATTTGTAGCTCAGGTTTGCTCGCTGAGCTGATAGATTTGGTCACCATGCTAGGTACCATCATCAGTGAGCCTCTGATGAAGGTGCTGGTGTTCTGTCCTGCTTGGTATTTGTGTGTCTTGGTCTGTTGTGGTGATTTTTCTGAGACACTGCAATGCCCAGGAACTAAGAGAAGCTGAGGAAAAACACTGTACTATGTATTCAGGAACAATGGGTACCTGATAAGTGCAGTCCGCTGATTCCTACACAACAGACCGAAACAATAAGGCACAAAGACTCTAGGTACTCTCCCATACATTAAAAACATCTCTGAGATGTCGACCAGACTACTCCGACCCTAGGCATTATGGTAGCCCACAAACCTGTCACTGCACTGAAGCAACTCCTGATGAATTTAAAGGACCCCTTACCAACACCCAGCAGAACGAATGTCACACACAAAATACCCTGCAAGGACTGCAACAAACATAGCATTGGACAGACGGGCGGGAAACGAGCCACCAAAAGACGACCAACTATCACGAGTATCCATACACACAGATGAAGAGGGACACCAGTTCGACTGGCACAATACATCCATCTTGGGGCAGGCTAAACAAAGACATGCACGGGAATTCCTAGAGGCCTGGCATTCAAACTGGAACTCAATTAACAAACATATCGATTTGGACCCCATTTACCAACCTCTCATTAAAAAGAACCAGAAGTGATATCACACACCACAACAGACCAAGACACACACGTAGCAAGTGGGACAGAACACCAGCATTTCACTGGAGGCTCACTGATGATGTTACCTAGCATGGTGACGAAACGTCTGAGAACAAATCTACCAGCTCAGTCAGCCAAAGTTACAACCTAAAATTGAATTTCAGTGCATACTTAAGTGTTCTTGTGTTGAGATTAACGAATAGCCTGTTTTATTGTCTAGAAATATTCCAAGTGTTGGAAGTGGTATGGATCAGGATTACATACAGACCTGCACACCACAAACGCATACCCCATTTGGAGTGACGAACAGTGCTCCTCCAAGTAATGGTGCTGGTGTTCTTCCATCACCTGCCACTCCACGCATCTCTGCACCAACTCCAAGGACACCAAGGACCCCACGCACCCCTCGTGGATGTGGGGGTCCAGCAAGTGTTCAGGGCTCTGTGAAGTATGAGAACTCTGATTTATATTCACCTGCTTCTACACCTTCAACTTGTCGTCCATTGAATTCAGTAGAACCTGCAACGGTACAATCCATTCCTGAAGCGCACAGTCTTTATGTGAACCTAATCCTATCTGATTCCATCATGAATCTCTTTAAAGATTGCAATTTTGACAGCTGCTGCGTCTGTGTCTGTAACATGAACATCAAAGGAGCTGATGTTGGATTGTACATCCCAGATCCTACCAAAGAGTCACAAAACCCATGCACATGTGGATTCAGTGCTGTCATGAACCGAAGGTTTGGAAACAACTCTGGGCTCTTTTTGGAAGATGAGTTAGATATTATTGGGCGAAACACAGACTGTAGCAGTGAGGCTGAAAAGCGACTAGAGGATCTCCGGAATATTTCTGTTGAACAGGGGGAAGGAGGCACCAAGGAGCCCGAAAAAGTGCCTGACGAGTTAATATTGCTACTTCAGGACCAGTGCACTAACCCCTTCTCCTCATTGAGATCAGTGGATCCTTCAGTAGTGGCAAAATTACAAACAGTGGGACCACCAGTGCGTGTGGAGGATAGAGACTATTACAGGGAATGTTACACTGCTTTGGAGCAGGGATATCAGTTTATGGACAATATGTCAGGTGGGAAGCTTGATGAAACACTTGTGAAGAACTCTTGTTTACATCTCTGGTCAAGAAGAAATGGTGAGTTACTCGTAACAGTCTGCCAGAAGTAGTGCTCGTTCATATGTTATTCAGAAATTGACTAATTTTGTTTTAAGTTAACAATTATGGTGTTTTTTTCTTAATAAGATTAATAATCTTGCACTAATTGCACTTCCCTGTTATAGTTCAAGTGTTTGTTTTCTTAAAAAAAACCTTTGGTAAGTAGAATGTTCAAACACTTTCTAGGAAATTTGATTTGAAATTCATCTAAAGAAGTGCTCCAGTTTTCTTAAAAAAAAAGTTTGAAATTAATCTGTTTTCCTTGATTATTTTGCATGGTAATATCAGACAAGCTATTCAGAAATAGTTCTAGTTTTGAACGATGCTTGAGTAGTCTTTGAAGTAGTTCCAGTTTTGGACTTGTTTCTGAACGCAACTTGAGTGCAACTCTATTGCGTTATCAAACTATATCAACCCTGGTTGCACAGATGTTTTCAACACTCGACAAGTGTAACAGCCCATTGCTGTATAGAAAAGACTACTGTAATTTTTTTTCCACTGTGGTTGGGTAACAGATTGTGGAGGTATGTTTCCTTCCTTTAGCTTGTAGAATGGTTACAGCACAGGGTACTGTTCAACACTTCATGTCTCCGTCTGCCTGCAAGACCAAACCAGCTAGTTCCACATCCCTGCCCATTCATCAGAACCATGCAATTTAAAAATTTTAGATTCAATCATGAGTTTCAAATGCATTTAACTCCACTATACTTTTTTGTACAATGCATTCAAGATTTTGACCACCTGCAATTTAAAAAACGGTTATTCTTCTTGTAATGGTTTGTTCTTTTGCCGTTAATCTTTCACCTGTACCCTCTGGTTCTCAGCCCATCTACCAGTGGGAGCACTTTCTTTCTACAATATGTTGACCCTTCACGATTTGCAAAGGTGCTTTTATTGTTAAAGAGTGGTGCCATTGCTCCAATGTTTTTTTCCATTGTAATATTTCCCCCTCCTTTTGCTTATTACTAGTTCTTAACCCTTTTTTTTAATGTTGTCTGGAATTATTCTGAATGCTGACTTGCAGTAGTTTTACAGAGTAAACAACAAAGAATGTGAAGGAAATATTGGCAGCTTTCATTTTGTGGATGTCCTAAAATACTTATTAATGTGGGAATTGTTTTTATAGAAACCTGGCAGTCAATTTCATGCCGAGGTGAGTGTCTCAAATAGCGCTGAGTTAGTTAAATAACTAGGTGGCATTTGAGAGATAATGTCAAATTAGGGCACTGCAGAATGTTTTGTGGACGATTCCTTCAAAACAATATTTCTCCTATTATGTCCTCCTTTTCAGTTCAGCAGAAGAAACTGATTTATGCTATTTCAATGATGATTTAATTTTTCAGAATGTGGTAAGATCCAGTGTTGCATTATGATGCCATCTGTAAGATCAGTCTGATGTTTGCATGGTTTTGTGTTTTTTGTAGCTGGTTTGTTAGTTGAGCAAACAGCTCTTAATTTGTAATATCCAAAATACTTTACTGTTTATTTCATATCTGGATTTTGAATAAAGTCATAGAGTCTCCCAAAACGGAAACAGCTCTTTGGCCTAACTCACCCATGCCGATCAGGTTTCCTAAGTTGAACTTGTCCCATTTGCCTGTGTTTGGCCTATATCCCTCTAAACCTTATCTATCCATCTCCCTGTCCAAATGTCTTTTAAATATTGGAATTGTACCTACCTTTACCACTTCCTCTGGTAGTTCCTTCCATATTTGCACCACCCTCTGTGGGGAAAAAGTTTTCCCTCTGGATCTTTTTAAATCTTTCCCCTCTTATCTTAAACCTATGTCCTCTAGTTTTGGATTCTGATCCTAAAAATTGCAATTAGATTGTTAATTGATGAGGGCTTATCATGTCTGTATTACTCACCTTTTTAGTTTTGGAAGGATTGTTGATGCATATTAAATAAATAGATTTATTACTCCATTAAAATAACAGACTTGTTACAACCTATGTTACAACCTTTAAAAGAAAGGAATCCCTATAATGCCAATGGGGAAAAAGTAGTGTTGGGCAAGATTTCATTTTTGTAAAAACCCAGTGTCAAATCATCTAAAGACCTAATATGGCATTGTTAAGTTTGTTAATTTCAAATAAAAATTCATGTTTTTTTATTTAAGTAATCAATACAACATACTTTTCAAGTATTTACTTGAATGACTTCCTGCACAGTTGTGGCATCACCAGTGATCTCAGTCTTTCTGGTTTGGTCTCCATTATATTTGGTTGTCGTTTTCCCATTCAGTTGTTTGACTCTCTCGTTGCATTTGCCATATTCCATCTGAAGTCGCCAGAAATTGATTAGAATTGACAATGTTAAAGCTTCTAGTCCTCCTGTCTTTTCTGTCACAACAGTTCTGATGGCACACAATCTCCAGGGACTCCCCTTGCTGATTTTAAGTAGTCCAGTGACTTCTGACATCACTAAGGCTGCAACATTGGGTTGTGTCCAGTCTATAAATCTCCTGCTTTTCTTGTCTTGAACTCTCCATCTTTTCCATTTGTGTAATATACACAGTAACACGGGCTTCTGCTATATTGTCAGAGGTTTGTTTCAATACTAGGATCTGTTCTAAGCTGCCAAACTGAATCATTCATGAAGTGCCATTTTTCTTTCCGCACTCTCAGGTTCTGAGTCTGCTAAATTACCGATCACACAACAGGCTAGGATCCTACCACTACAATTCTCTTTAGCTTTTCATTCCCATGGTAACCTCTGGTCACATTGTAATTTCTTCAAATCTGTTGATGCCATAATCAGGAAACCAATTGACCCTATTTCAGAATATGTCTCTGATCACATTGGTCTTAAAGGGAACATTGTACAAAGAGAACACAGCTTTTCCAAAAACACAAGTCATCACGTCATAAAGATTTTTTCTGTTTGTCTCTTGATGGCAGCAACTTTAGTTTTTATCATAAAATGAAACTTAAAGAAATAATTATTCTGAAGTTTTGAGCATAAGCCAACCCATATTTATAACCTCTCTTAAAAGCAGTAAACTTTTGTTGATTCTTGCTCTTCCAGCTGTGGATGTCAGCATGCTATGTTCGCAAGATCTTCTACGCCTTCTTCTCTCCCTTCAGCCTGTTTTGCAAGATGCCATCCAGAAAAAACGAGCTGTTAGGTCATGGGAGAGTATCCAGCACGTGCAGGGGCCTCTCACTTGGCAACAGTTCCACAAATTGGCTGGTCGGGGATCTTATGGTAAGCTTTTTTGGACCTTTCACTCATTACTTTTGGATGTGAAATATTTTCAGAATACATATATAACACACAAATACGGATTTTAAGGATGAAAACTACTCTATAAGAGTGGTGTTTTAAGCATATTTTTCTTATGCTCTTTTTGTCTAATTCTGAGATCCAAGCATAGCACTGTCAATTCACAATTCACTATGGCATCTCCGTTTCTTTTATTCTCCACTGATTGTTCTCATACCTTAAGTGAGGCCAGTATTTTTGAACCAGCCAGGTCCCCAAAGATTAAGATCAGTTTCTTCTCCAGTATTTGTTTCACTACTTCAACCACTTCTCATTAACAATACTATTGCCATAAATGCTGCTGTACTATTGAACAAATGCCTTGCTATTGAGACGAGTTTTCTTTTTGGCTGTGCTGGCCCTTGAAGTCTGTGCGCAGTAGTGTTGATACCAACTGCCCTGCACAGAACCTTGGAGTGGCTGCACGCACGTGCAACTGGGCAGTTTGAAGACAGCATTGGTTAATGCATGTGTTTTCAAAATAGAAACAACAGTAATGAGAATCTTAATATTGTTTGTGCATTTAAGTAAAAGCAAAGCCCTGGAGTAACTCAGCAGGCTTGGCAGCATCTGTGGAGAGAGAAACAGACTTGATGTTTCGAGTCTGATATGATCATGCTTCAGAACGGAGCTGCAGTCGAGGGAAGATACAGGGTAGATGGGGAACTTTTGGAACAGCATAAAGTCGACCAAAACCATTGTGAGTTTCAGGTGCGGTAAGCTTGAAACAAGGGTGTAGATGGGCAATGTTACAAAGGTCAGAACATATATTTGGAGTCAAATAGGACACTGGGATTTAGAGCAGTCTGGTTCAGTTCATGGTTATACCTTAAGGTGGGGATGGACATTATGATAGAGATATGGAGTCAGTGGCAGAAGCTAGAAAGAGTGACCTTGAAGTTCCCAGTGTTTAACTAGTGGAAGTTACAGTGCAAACAAGATTGAATGTTAAGCAAGTGGCCTGGTAAAGAGCCAGTAGAGGATATGACATAATTGGCAGATAAGTAGAATTGAGTGCCATTAACTTGGGTGTGGATGCTGACCCGAAGTATAGATAATGTAACCAAAGGATAGCAACCAGATGTACAAGAAAAAGGAATCCTAGTAGACTAGAAAGCAATTCAGCGCAACAAGTAAAACTGTTGCTAGAGATGGTTTGGCTACAAATAAACTGGCAAGGGCAGATCTGAGTAAGAAAACACTCTAAGCTGAACAACAATCTTAGCAATGGTGGGGGGGAAGATGGAATGTTAGTCTCTGCTAAAGGGTGTGGAGAATTTGAGAAAGGTTGGTATATTATGGTCATGCATCACATAATTTGGAAGCTTTGGAGATGGGGCAGTAGTTTTCAAGGAAGGGATAAGGTTGTGCTCCCAGGAACAGTACCTGGTGGGAAGAAAGTAGTTATGATATCGGTTACAAAAACAGAAATTGCTGGTGAAACTCAGTAGGTCTGGCAGTATCTGTGGAAAGAAAGCAGACTCTTCACTGGACTTGAAATATTAACTCTGCTTTCTTCCCATAGGTGCTACTAGATGTTCTGAGTTCTGCTAGCAATTTCTGCTTTTGTTTGAGATCTCCAGCATCCATATTTATTTTATACTGACATCAGTTACCATGGGGATCAGGGAGGAGAAGTTGCGTAGTCAGCACTAAATTAAAAGCAAAATACTGTGGATGCTGACGATCTGAAATAAAAGCACTGAGAAAAGTCCTGAGATGATAGTTTGGTTACAAAGAAGTGTCAAATTGATCTTGAAACATTAACTTTGTCATTCGGTACAGATATTTATATTGTCAGACCTGAGCTTTTCCAATATTGTTTTTATTTGGATAGTCAGCTGTTTAATTGGAATAGGATTAAGAAAGGAGAAGGTAGGTCTCCTGAACAAAATTGAAGAAAACGTGAGAGCAGATGGGAGAGTACCTGAGAGTTTGAGAAGTTGGGATTGATTTGGTCTGCTGGGAAAGGAAAGGAGGAGGACACAGCAGAGGCAGCTGAAAGAATGGATTCATTTTTAGAACATTGAACATAGAATAGAACATGGAACAGTACAGCACAGAACAGGCCCTTCAGCCCACGATGTTGTGCCGACCACTGATCCTCTTGTATGCACCCTCAAATTTCTGTGACCATATGCATGTCCAGTAGTCTCTGAAATGTCCCCAATGACCTTGCTTCCACAACTGCTGCTGGCAACGCATTCCATGCTCTCTCAACTCTGTGTAAAGAACCCACCTCTGACATCCCCTCTATACTTTCCTCCAACCAGCTTAAAACTATGACCCTTCATGTTAGTCATTTCTGCCCTGGGAAATAGTCTCTGGCTATCGACTCTATCTATGCCTCTCATTATCTTGGATATCTCAATTAGATCCCCTGTCCTCCTCCTTTTCTCCAGTGAAAAACGTCCGAGCTCAGTTAACCTCTCTTCATAAGATAAGCCCTCCAGTCCAGGCAGCATCCTGGTCAACCTTCTCTGAACTCTCTCCAAAGCATCCACAACTTTCCTATAATAGGGCGACTAGAACTGGACGCAGTATTCCAAGTGCGGTCTAACCAAAGTTTTATAGAGCTGCAACAAGATCTCACGACTCTTAAACTCGATCCCCCTGTTAATGAAAGCCAAAACACCATAAGCTTTCTTAACAACCCTGTCCACTTGGGTGGCCATTTTAAGCGATCTGTGTATCTGCACACCAAGATCCCTCAGTTCCTCCACACTGCCAAGAATCCTATCCTTAATCCTGTACTCAGCTTTCAAATTCTACCTTCCAAAATGCATCACCTCGCATTTATCCAGGTTGAACTCCATCTGCCACCTCTCCGCCCATCTCTGCATCCTGTCAATTTTTGAAATGTGAAATGTATTCTGATAGTGGTTGATTGTTCTATCCTCAGCAGTGCTGAAGAAGGTTAAAGTTCAAATCAAAAATTTGCTTTTATTTTAAAGTGGAAGTTGTTAGATCATATACTTTTCTTATTGAATCTGCTGAAATATTATAGCTGTACAATTTCCTAAAATACAAACCTTTATTTTGAGTCATTGGGTCAGTGCTGAGTTGTGGTATTTCTCCTTTTTATGATCAATGAGGGGTTGATTGATGGATTGTCATTTAACATGGCGTAACAAGTACTAATGCTTTCTGCAGAGAAATACCTTGTTTGTGATACTTTTATCGTGAGCTTGGGATGCTCCAATGTGCTTTACAACCAATGAATTTCCTTTTTGAAGCAGAATAGATGTTGTTTAGAAGGCAGCTAGTCTATAGATAAACAAGGTCCCAAAAATACAAAACACAAATGACAAGCTAAAAGTTGACCAGAATGTATGATCAATTCTATTCATTTGAATGATGCATTACAATGTTTTATGACCACTGTAAAGGGTAGATAGGACCTCAGTTTTGACCATGTTTGAAAGGATAATCAGCATTTCTCCAACAATGTAATATTTCCTTAGTGCTGTGTTTACGTTTCAGTTACATTGAGCTCAGGTCTCTGGAGTGGGATTTGGATCTAGAATGTTTTGATTTGAGCAAGAGTGAACCGCTCAACAAGCTGATGTTAAACTCCCTTTGTGCTCATTCTGCAGAAATGCTAATAGAACTAAAGAGCATTTATTGCTTTGATTTGGAGTAAAATGTATCTTGTATGTGAATGTGGGAAAGGTTTCAATGGTCCTATTTCAAAAAAAATGGTGAAGAAACCAGCACAGTTCTTAATGTCTTAAGTCGTGCAAAAGATTCCATGACTCCTATTTATTTGAATAAGTCTTGCTCAGACATCAGTAAGAGTGACAAAAGATCTGAATTAGGAGAAAGTGAGGACTGCAGATACTGGAGATCAGAGCTGAAAAATGTGTTGCTGGAAAAGCGCAGCAGGTCAGGTAGCATCCAAGGAGCAGGAGAATCGACGTTTTGGGCATAAGCCCTTCTTCAGGAATGAGGAAGGTATGCCAAGCAGGCTAAGATAAAAGGTAGGGAGGAGGGACTTGGAGGAGGGGCGTTGGGAATGCGATAGGTGGAAGGAGGTTAAGATGAGGGTGATGGGCCAGAGAAGGGGTGAGGGCGGAGAGGTCGGGAAGAAGATTGCAGGTCAAGAAGGCGGTGCTGAGTCCGAGGGTTGTGACTGAGATAAGGTGGGGTGAGGGGAAATGAGGAAGCTTGAGAAATCTGCATTCATCCCTTGTGGTTGGAGGGTTCCTAGGCAGAAGATGAGGCGCTCTTCCTCCAGGCGTCGTGTTGCCATGGTCTGGCGATGGAGGAGGCCAAAGACCTGCATGTCCTTGGCGGAGTGGGAGTGGGAGGGGGAGTTAGTGTTCAGCCATGGGGCAGTTGGGTTGGTTGGTGCGGGTGTCCTACAGGTGTTCTCTGAAACATTTCGCAAGTAGGCGGCCTGGGTCCCCAATGTAGAGGAGGCCACATCGGGTGCAGCGGATACAGTAAATGGTATGTGGAGGTGCAGGTGAATTTGTGACGGATATGGAAGGATCCCTTGGGGCCTTGAAAGGAAGTGAGGGGGGGAGGTGTGGGCGCAAAGTTTGCATTTCCTGCGGTTCAGGGAAGGTGCCGGGAGTGGAGGTTGGGTTGGTGGGGGTTATGGACCTGACGAGGGAGTCGTGGCGGGAGTGGACTTTCCGGAACGCTGATAAGGGAGGGGAGGGAAATATATCCTTGGTGGTGGGGTCTGTTTGGAGGTAGCGGAAATGATGAAGGATGATACGATGTATCTGGAGGTTGGTGGGGTGGTAGATGAGGACCAGTGGGCTTCTGTCCTGGTGGCGATTGGAGGGGCGGGGTTCAAGGGAGGAGATGCGGTGGAGAGCATCGTCAACCACGTCTGAGGGGAAATTGCGGCCTTTGAAGAAGGAGACCATCTGGATTGTTCGGTATTGGAATTGGTATTCCTGAGAGCAGATGCGGTGGAGGCGAAGGAATTGGGAATATGGGATGGCATTTTTACAGGGGACAGGGTGGGAGGAGGTGTAATTTAGGTAGCTGTGGGAGTTGGTCGGTTTATAGTAAATGTCCGTGTCGAGTCGGTCGCCCAAGATAGAAATTGAGAGGTCTAGGAAGGGGAGGGAGGAGTCTTAGACCGTCCATGTAAATTTGAGGTCGGGGTGGAAGATGTTAGTAAAGTGGATGAACTGTTCAACCTCCTCGTGGAAGCACGAGGTAGCGCCGATACAGTCATCGATGTAGCGGAGGAAAAGGTGGGGGGTGGTGCCAGTGTAGCTGCGGAAGATTGACTGTTCCACATAACCTCCACTCCCGGCACCTTCCCCTGCCACCGCAAGAAATGCAAAACTTGCGCCCACGCCTCCCCCCTCACTTCTCTCCAAGGCCCCAAGGGATCCTTCCATATCCGTCACAAATTCACCTGCACGTCCACACACATCACCTGCACCCGATGTGGCCTCCTCTACATTGGGGAGACAGGCTGCCTACTTGCGGAATGTTTCAGAGAACACCTCCGGGACACCCGCACCAACCAACCCAACTGCCCCATGGCTGAACACTTTAACTCCCCCTCCCACTCTGCCAAGGACATGCAGGTCCTTGGCCGCCTCCATCGCCAGACCATGGCAACACGACGCCTGGAGGAAGAGCGCCTCAACTTCCACCTAGGAACCCTCCTACCACAAAGGATGAATGTAGATTTCTCCAGCTTCCTCATTTCCCCTCCCCCCACCTTATCTCAGTCACAACCCTCGGACTCAGCACCGCCTTCTTGACCTGCAATCTTCTTCCTGACCTCTCCGCCCCCACCCCCTCTCTGGCCTATCACCCTCACCTTAACTTCCATCCACCTATCGCATTCCCAATGCCCCTCCCCCAAGTCCCTCCTCCCTACCTTTTATCTTAGCCTGCTTGGCACACCTTCCTCATTCCTGAAGAAGGGCTTATGCCCGAAACATCGATTCTCCTGCTCCTTGGATGCTACCTGACCTGCTGCACTTTTCCAGCAACACATTTTTCAGAAAAGATCTGAATTCCAGAGATGAGGTGAATGTGATTGCCTTTGACATCAGAGTAACATTTTATTGTGTGATAAGATTCCCAAGCAAAACTGACATTGCTTGTTGAAATCATACTTTGCCCAAAGGAAAATGGTTGTGGTTGCATCTCAGTTCCAGGACCCTATTACAGGATTTCCTTAAAGTAGATATTTTTCATCAATCTATTAATGAGTGTTGTGTCACACCTCGAGAGCAGGTGGGATTTGGACCTGGTCATGCTGTTACTGTGCCACAAGAGTCCTTTCAGGATCTTTCTAGATATTTTCTAATCGACCTAGTCAGAGATGTTGTTATACACCTCTGGTGCAGGTGGGACTTGAATCTGTTTCCTGACTCAAAGTTAGCAACAGTACCATTATGCCATAAGACCATTGGGGGAAGGTATTTTCTATTCAGCTTGTTCATGGATGTTATGACACTTCTCTGGAGCAGCTGGAACTTGACTTGACCCCAGGATAGGGTCACCTGGCTCAGAGGTAGGAACACTACCATTGCACCACGAGACCCCTTGAGTTCCTAGGCCCAACCATTTTCAGCTGTTTCATCAATTACCTCCTGTCATGAAGTGGGAATGTCTGCTGAAGATTGCACAAAGTTCAGGACCTTTCATCATGACTCAGAAGCAGCCAGCATTCCTGTGCCACAAGCTCTGGGCAACAATCAGGCTAAGACTTATGAGTAGCATGAATATTGCTTATCATGTAAGTGCCATGTACTGACCACCTCCTCAAAGAGAATCAAATCAGCATTGAATACTTTACCTTTAATACCTTTGGTGTTACCATTGACAAGAAACAGAACATGGACCACTCATAAGTATTGTGGCTACAAGGGCAGGTCGTTTGCTAAGAATTTTGCAGTAAGTACCTCATCACCTCACTTCCCAAAACCTGTCTATAAGGAACAAGTTAGTGATGAAATGTTCTCCATTTGCCTGGGTGAATGCAGCTCCAAAAATGCACCAGAAGCTTACTGCTATGTAGGGCAAATCATCATGTTAATTGGCACTCTGTCGCTACCTTCAACATTCATTCCCTTCACCATTGATGCCTAGTACCAACAGTGTGCACCATCTACAAGATTCATGTCAGCAGCTCACCAGCGCACTTTCTATCGTGCCTTCTAAACTTCTACCACCTAGAAGGACAAGGGCAGCAAATGCATTGGAGCGCCAATACCTCCCAATTCCCCTTTCTGCCACATGCCATCCTAATTTAGAACTATATCGCTGTTCTGTTATTATCAATGGGTTAACATCCTTGAACTTCTTTCATAAGCACAGTCTATGTACCCAACTCTTTTCTCCCCCCCCCCCCCCCAACACCCCCAATTCATGAATAGTAGTAGCTTAAGAAGGTGGCTTACCGACTCTGTTTATTGAGGTCCACATGCCAGAAAGGAAAAGTATTTTGAATTTCCTTTATATGTGGCATACAACATTAGTAGTATTGCTTGAGGAGTCAGAGCATCAGTTTGTTAAGGCAAAAAGCCTATTTCTATTTTGTAATTCTGCACCAAGATTCTACTCATGAAATGGGCCCTTTGGCGTGGTGATGGACTCAAACCTAAAGTAATGTGTTCAGCGAAGCCAAGCTGCTGCAATAACCTCAAACTCTTTGGTCAGAAAATGAAACTACATTGTGCAAATTGTCAAATATCAATTTGCAGAGAGGTGATGCATTGTAGCAAAACAAAGAGTGAGATAGTGAATACTTTTGAAGAAGTAGACCTTGAATAATATTCTTCCTCCTTGCACAGGTACAGATGAGTCTCCAGAGCCACTACCGATCCCAACATTTATGTTGGGTTATGAATGTGATTTTGTGGTGTTATCTCCATTTGCATTGCCATACTGGGAGAAGCTTCTTCTGGAGCCATATGGATCGCAGAGAGATATCGGCTATGTTGTGGTGTGTCCAGAAAATGAAGCACTTTTAAATGGAGCAAGAAGTTTCTTTCGTGATCTCAGTGCGGTCTATGAGGTAAATCGTGTTTGATTTATGTGACTATGTATTTAATATCTTCAAAAATAAACAATTTTATATTACCATTTGGTATAATGAACGTTTGATGTGCAACCTTGATGCAGAATTGTTGATAATGAACAAAAATTGTTGTTTGAAATATAGTCCTGCAGACTTGGGCAGCACAGGCCCATCTCAAAATTGCTTCCTGATGGAATCATGAAAGTTGGGACCAAAGCAGCCTTGAATATTGCAGAGCAGCCTGTAAATGACTGGTTCTCTCAGCACTGTGTGAATGCTAGCAATGAAGCATTTTCCAAACTGAAACTTTATGCTCAAGTGTGCAGACACGATCTGGGTAAGTGACTTATGACATCAGTAAAGGCAATGAAACATCACTCGGCATGATTCAAAAGTGAACACATTTCTTGATCACTGTATTGGCTAAGGTTTAAATTTATCTTGAGTAAAAGCAATTTATTGAAAATTACAGGATTTTCACAGATATGGCTGATCATTTTATTTATTTATAAATACTTCAACAGTTTTGAATTTATCACAAGCTCTGTTTGTTTTGACAATTCTGTTCTACTTAATTGTGGAATGAGAATCTAACAGTGGTGCAAAGTCTGTCCTATCTAGCACTTACAATGTTGATTGTCCAAGCATTTTCCTCACTGTAAATAAGATGGTCACAGTTGCCAGTAGCTGCACATCATCGTGCAGTGTTGTTCAAAAGGAAGTATTTAGAAAGCTTGATTTCACTCTCCCATTTACTTGCATCTGCTGCTTTTTCTGTCTTGGATTGTGAAAATGTCAGATGTGTGCTGGAAATAGAAACAAAAAACTGCTGGTGGTGTGCAATGCTTTTATCAGTTTCTGTAAAAAAAAAAATTAACATTTTCAGGTTGAGAATCTTGATCACAACTGTCAAAAGGTCTTGGTTTGAAAAACTAATCTTTGGAGTCATACAGCACACAAATGGGCCTTTTGGCTCAACTCGTCCATGTCCGCCAGGTTTCTAAACTGAACTAGTCCCATTTGCCTGCATTTTGCCTGTGTCCCTCTAAACCTTTGCTCTCCATGTATCTGTCCAAATGTCTTTTAAATGTACTTCTTTTCTATCTCTCTTTTATGTCTGTGAATATGCTGTGTTACCAACTCCTTCTAGCTTTAAATGAGAAGCAGATGGCTTTGATTAATGCCTGAGAAATTTGAAATTAATATACTAATATAAAAATTGCTCTTGTTTCAGGTCCATATCTTGCTGGTCAAACATTGGACAGTTCGTTATTCTCGCAACCTAACCCCATTTCCTCTTGCAATCGATCCAGTACATTACAAACTCCTGTACAAGTTCCTGCTGGAGGTTCATCTGCATCTTCCACCAGTGCTCCTGTACCATCTGGTACTTTAGCAAACACTGCCATAACTGGCACAGTAGCTAGTAGTACTACTTCGAATGTGGCTTCAATACCTGTGAACCTGACCAGCGTATCTGCTGCAGTAAAACCGTCTTCCTCTTTTCCTCCATTTGCACATTTGAATAATTCCTCCAGTGCTGTGACTGCACAAAGCTCAGCCTCCCAGCAGAGTAATGGTATCTCTGGTGATTCAACAGTTGGTGGAATGGGACAACAACACCAGGAACCTCCAGAGAGGTGAGATTGATGTACTTTTTGTGATCTATGTAAGTGCAAATGTTAGCATCTAAAATCATGTGCTGTTGTTAAAACATAGTTACTTCATTGGAGGTCATTGTTTCTGAATGCAAAAAAGATCGTCAGGAGCATGGTTTTCTTGTTGACCTATATACAGAATGGTTACTGGTCAGCAGGCTTTTAAAGTCTGCATTGCAGATGTTGTCACACGAATGCTATATTTTCAGGCTTAACATCAGGTAAAGTTAATAAGAGGGAGGTCCCTCGAGTCTGCTGTTCCATTCGGTCAGGTGATGGCTGACCTTTAACCTACTACCCATCTATCCTCATATCTCTTAGCCAGCGCTAACCTGTTAATTTCAGATTTAAAATTATCTATTGAGATAGGAAAAACTTATTACACAAACTTCATTCTTAGTCGTGAGTCCTGGCATGGATTTTGTTACATCCATGCACAAAACTCATTCACAGTTAAAACAAAATCTGCTCTGCGTTTTCCTTATTAGTTCTTTTATAGCTATAAAAACTTGAATAAACCCACTCATTAACCTTGTATGCTCTAGATGATGCAAGCCTAGTTTATGATATCTATACTTGTAACTGTTTGGGCGGCATGGTGGCACAGTGGTTAGCACTGTTGCCTCACAGCGCCAGAGACCCGGGTTCAATTCCCGCTTCAGGTGACTGACTGTGTGGAGTTTGCACATTCTCCCCGTGTCTGCGTGGGTTTTCTCCGGGTGCTCCGGTTTCCTCCCACAGTCCAAAGATGTGCAGGTCAGGTGAATTGGCCATGCTAAATTGCCCGTAGTGTTAGGTAAGGGGTAGATGTAGGTATATGGGTGGGTTGCGCTTTGGCGGGGCGGTGTGGATTTGTTGGGCCGAAGGGCCTGTTTCCACACTGTAAGTAATCTAATCTAATCTAAAACTTAATCTTTGGAGCTTGGGCAATTTTCTAGTTAAGCTGTGTTGCACTCCACTCAGTGCTTGTATACCATTTCTAAGGTATGGTGCCCAAAACAATATTGAGTACTTCAAATGTTGTCTCGCTTGAGTTAGATGTAAAATTAATTAAGTACAAAATGAGACCATTTTGCCTATCTGGTCCATTTTGGCTTTCTGAGGAACAACCTAGACAGTCCCATTCCCTTACAATCCATGTAGCCCTGCAGGTTTAAGGAAGTATTTTTAAAACATTTCTCTGCATTTTTGACAGTGGACTGAAGTGGGAAACCAAGGAATGTGGAAGGGATTGCTGCACACTTTAAAAGCAACCTTCCAACACTTATTGTGACTGTTGTTTACAGTGTTGCCTTTTGAAGCAGTGAAGATAGATTACTAGAGAATGACTGGCCTCGGGGACTCTGTGCAGAATGAGATTTGGCTGGCAGCAAGTAACTGGTCTGTGGAGTTGTTGATGAGAGCCTCCTGCCTGTCGACAAATGTAATTGGGTAGCTTGTGGATGTGAATGATTTAACAAGAAGCCTTCAGACTTATGGAAGGGGAGTTGGTATCCTTTATTGCTACAGTAGAAAAGCACTTTAATGCCTGATGAAAACCAAATTATTTTCCCTCACTAGTTGCTGTAATCTGTGATTCTTAACCAGTAAGTCAGAAATTTTATAAATTGTGAACCATTCACTTTGTGCCTGCTGTTTTGAGGTGAAAACATCTGGAGAAGATCAACGAGCAATGCTTTTCTTAAAAAAAAAATGTTAACGGATTATGGGTTTTGCTTGCGTTTATTGTCCATCGCTAGTTGTCCTTAAGAAAGTGGGGATGAACTGCCACCTTCAATCATTGTAGTCGTGTGCTCCAGGTAGACGCACATTGCCTTTATTGAGGGAGTTTCAGGATTTTGATCCAGTGACACTGAAGGAAGGGTGACATGTTTCCAAGTCTGGATATTGAGTGGCTTGGAGGGGAGCTTGCAGGTTGTGGTGTTTCCATGTACTTGCTGCTCTTGTCCTTCTAGATGGTAATGGTCGTGGGTCTGGAAAATATCTAAGAAGCCTTTGTGAATTTCTGCAGTGCATCTTGTAGATGATGCACACTGCTGCTACTGAATATTGGTGATGGATGGAGTGGATGTGGTGCCAGTCATGCAGGCTGCTTTGTCCTGAATGATATCAAACTTCCTGAATGTTGCTGAAGATGTGCTCAACCAGATAAGTGGGAGTATTCCATCTGACTTGTGCCCTGTGGATGGTGCTACGATTTTCAGGGATCAGAAAGTGAATTACTGAAGCAATTGTAGCTTCTGATCTGCTATTCTATTTATATGGTTAGTCCAGTTCAGTATCTGGTCAGTGATAAGCCCAAGTCATTTGATAGTGATTTTAGTGATGGTGATGCAATTGAATGTCAGGGACAGTGGTTAGATTCTCTCTTGTTGGATATGGTCATAGCCTGGTATTTGTATGGTGATACATTAGTTACCCACTTTCCATCCCAAGGCTGAATATTGTCTAGGTCCTGCTGCATTTGGACATAGACATCTGAGGAGATGACATAGACCATTGAACTGCTTTCTCAGCTTTTTCCTCCATCCAAAACACCATGCTCTTTTGTCTGTTAGTGCTTATATGTTTGTGTGTATATGTATGTGTATCATAAGGGGTTCAGAGCTTTCCCTAGTCAAGTTACATATTGACAGTTCATAATTTACCTGTAGCTAGGAAGTATAGAAACCCGACCTGTCCTTTGTTAATCTAGGACTAAAAGACAAGAGAATTGGGAAATTTTGCATACTTTGGTAAAATCTTTTACATCTCCGGAGTAGTGGGACTTGATTTCCAATACAATATCTCTTTTGGATGTGATCCAATCCAATTTCCTTTTGAAATCATTGCTTCTGTTCCAACTGTCTTTGTGGGCAGAAGGTTCCAGGTCATTATCCTCGTTATGTTAATAAAACGTTTTTCTCTCAATCCCACTGCAGTATTTGCACTAAATCTTAAACCTGTATTCTGATTCTTGTATTATCAGCTAAAGGGAACAGTTTTTCCTTGATTACCTTTCCAAACTTGTTGTAGTCTTATATACTGCTATAAAATCACTCCTCATACTCCTTTGCTCCAAGGAGAGCAATCCAGCTTTTCCAACCTATTTTTGTGACCAACGTTTGTCATCCCTGGAACCAAATGTCTTCTGAACTCTTTTTTTCATGGATCTTTGCTTCTTTCCTAAAGTGTAACTGGTTGCAGGCTTCACATTGGATGAGAGCCATTTCTTTTGGGCCTTGTGGTATTTGCAACTATAACAGTGATACTGTGAAATGAAATGCAGTAGTAATGCAACAAATCTTAAAAGGCATTTCATTGATTCTGTATTTGTTTTCATGTGAATGTTACATCTAATGTAGATCTCTCAGAATTCAAAGTGTTGCAATTTATCACAGATTTAGGAAAATAATAAAAGAAAGTAACAAACTTTCTGGCTTGATTAGTTCAAAAGCAGTTATATTTATGTTTGGACCCGAGCACAAAAGAGTTACTTGAGCATTGACCTTTTCAAAGCGATGTATCAAGTAAATAGCTAAACTTAGTGCTCAGATTATTGGTTTGCAAGATGATCTGCCAGATAGCAATAGATCAGAAGTGGTACTTGTGATACTGCCCTAGTAGTGATGTTGTCTCAACCTGGTAAGTATTAATTCCTAAACTGTCTTTTGTGGTGAGGGTTATCCATGGCATTTAATTCTCTAGCTCACACGAGGGGAATAAACCACCATCTTTATAAATCCTTATGAATTTGGTCTTTTCAATGCAAACATGACTTCTGACCTGCATTGTGGGGTGAATTATAGACATATTTTGGTTCTAGGCTCCTCCTTCCTCTCCCCCTCTCCCTCCTGGATCCTGACAGTCTTACTAGTGAGAAAGTTTCAGGAAATCTTGGACTTTAAGTCTATATCAATGGCAATGTGGATCCAGATAGACAGCCTAACATTCTCAACACCTTCCTGGGGTTTTGGAGACTTAACAATCTAGCCATTGTAAACCAAATACTGCTTCTGTTGCCTTAAACTGTGAATCTCTTGCAATTTCCTTCCAGTGATCACTCCAAGCCTACCTTTTTAATCTTTGATAACCACATCCCACAGGCCTATTGTTAGATCATCAAACAGGTCACATCATTCCTTCATTTCACCTAAATTAAAATACCTGTCCAAAACAAACCAATCTTAAAATCTTAAGTTTCTTTGCAGTGTCAACTTGGGAAGTTTGCGTTCTAAGCATATGCCCACAATTAACTGGATTGAGACTGCCCAAATTAATTTGTCTGAGGATTTTTTCAGTCTGCTGTCTTCAGAAGACTCACCCTTTCATTTTATGAGCTAGATTTTCTTCAGATCCTATAAGAGAAAGACATGGGCTAATACTATACATTTTAATTTTGCAAAGTCTTGTTTTGTATTATTGCTGAAGTAACAGATAATTATAGAACAACCTCGGTTATCAGAACGTCAATTATCCGAATTTGAATTATCTGAACAAGATCTCAAGGTCCTGTAAAAACATTATCCGTTATCCGAACGCCATTATCTGATCAAAATACTCCCTGCCCATCTTGTTTGGATAATCGAGGTTATTCTGTATATGTAATCTTTGTTGTCCTATTTAATTTTTGTACTTTATTTGTATTGTAGCACCATGGACAGGGATAAAATTGGGGTCCCAACAGAGGGGGAGTCTCATGCCATCATTTATCCACCATCCATCGTTGTGTACATTGTGGATCCTTTTACTTACAATGCAGAGGACGAAAGATCGTCATCTTCAAATGTTTGGACACTTGGGCTATTACGCTGCTACCTAGAGATGATTCATTTCTTACCAAAACACATCAAGAATGCAATATCTGTGCAAGTGAGTGTACTTCTTAAATGTTGAATGGTACAGTAAATAATTGTAGAAGAGATGGTACATTTAACACATGTGTCTTTCAAATTGGTCCAAGTTGCCTTCATAAAAATACTTCCTGACTCACTCAGTATAGCAAGGCATAGTTTGAAGGGCCATCTCCTCCCATTTACTCTTATGTTCCCTTCTAGTGGTGCAAAACAGAATTGCAGTGATTCATGGATATAAAACCTCACCATCCCTCAACCAGAGTATGTAGTACCATGAAAAGCTTAGAAATGATTTTTTTCCCCCCCTAGATCACCATGAACGTCTTGGAAGAAACTAACGAAAATTAATAACATGGTCTTCCGTGTAGTAGGATGTAAAGGAAATGTATTGCTTTATTTTATTGGGCAAAGCTTTAAGTTTGCATACATAATTTTCTTCAAAGCCTGTATAAATCTTATAAAAACATTACATAGTTACATAGGCTAATTCTTTTATTAACCTAATCTTTCAAACTGTAATATTATAATCATACTGTTTGCGACATCTTCAAAAAATTTCAAAAAATGCTATGGGTTACTTTTTTCCAGAGTAAATATTTTTAAACTAATTATACAGACTTGGAAGAGTTTTTTTTAAATTGAAGTACTTTGTTGGTTGAGCTCAGCAGTTATTGCAGTCTTATCTCTTTGAGTGGGTTCGCAACGCACTTCAGCTTTTTCAAATTTGGCTTAAATGATTACATAATTCACTTTATGGTAGGGGAAGGAGCCAGGAGTCAGATTATTTTACACTTGCCCTTCTTAATATAAAGCAGGCTGATTTAATGCATTCAAATTCAAGTATTCTTAAAATAAGTTACTCGAGGTGTTACCCATTCAATTTTACTCAAGCTTGTCTACTTGATCTTAAATTTTTTCTAATACTTCTGTCGTTATCTCTCCTAATTTTTAAAATTATCATGCTAATCCTAAATCATTTTAGTGTTGTCCAAACAATCTTCCTGCTGGCATGAATTGTTTATATCTTGGTTTATGCTGTCCCATTGCACTTTTTTCTGGTGAACAATGCCTTGGAGAACTAGCTAATTCTTAAAAAAAAAGTCATAATAGTGTAATCAAGTATTATCTATTTAAATTACTCTAACATTCGGAGCTGTTTAGTGAAATTAGAATTACTATCAAGGGGTCTCTATTTGGTTCAGCAGAAAATGTTTACAGTGAGCCACTTGTTTGAACAGTGTTTTCTCAGCATGTGCGTATGTAATCTGTTTGTTTTGATCTTTGTAGTCCTCTGCGGTGCAGGATCTGAACAAAATAATGGATGTGCATGTATGTGTAACTGAACTGTTCCCGTGCCAGTACCAGCTGCTCTGAAGACAAGAGAGTAGCTGATACTTGTTTTTGTTAGTTCAGTTGCTTAATGTTTGATCAGGACTCTATGATTTTGTTCAGTTTCAATTAAATACTTAATATCAATTATCACTTGAGTAGATCCTTTCATTTGGGAGGGAAGGGTGTGATTGGTGAAATAGGAAGATATAAATAGGAGTATTGTGTTAAAATAGTCTGCACTTTAATAATGCTGCTGCTTGGTTGTGATATGTAGTGCCTAGTGACTTTTGCCCTAAAACACATTGTTAGACCCAATTCAAAAAGTTATACTTTCTTCAGAGGCAGAAAGGGGTAGGTCCTTTTGTGCTGCTACTAATTCCTAGTGGCTACTTTAGGAGTAGTGGAGAGACCAAGGACATTACTCCTTCAGGTCAGAAGATAGAATTGTTTATTGCAACTGAGGCAAAGTAGCGTAAAGGTACATGAAAACAGTATTAATTTTTCACAAAGGCAATACCTTACTTTGCTGTAAATGGATCCATTGGCAGTGAAGGAGATGTTTGACCTCTGGTTTTCCATATTTAGTAGATCGTATTCAGTGGAGCAGCTGAAAATGGGGGAAATATGAAATTGCATTATTTTAGGATTTTGAAATGCTAAGGAACATTTGTTCTTGCTGTTTACTGAGTTTGTGACGTACCTGCATTGGCCAATATTTTTATGAAAAAACATGCAAGCTGCCTAACCCAGTACTTCATGGATATTTCTCAGTGGGATCCCATTTTTATCCTTCAATAGATGATGATTTTTGGGGTTTAAAAGTTGTAGAGAGAGATGGGGATTTAGTGGCTGTCAGTTCTTTAGCAAGAGAAGGATGGCACCAAAATAAAATGCAACAACGTGATAGTAACTTTCAGTATTTAATTAAAGTTTGTGCTGTTTATAATAGGAAGTCCTATTTTTAAAGATCTGTGTAACGATTCTTGTGCTGCTTGCTGGGCCTAATGAGCCATGGAGCAGGCATGTAGTAGTGCCTGACAGTGTGGTTTATTGTGCACCTCTAAGCTCCAGTCGACATCTAGACTTGATTAGTGTTGAGACTTGATGCAAACAGGTGCGCTCAAGACAGAGTTGATGATATAGTGATTTTATTCACTGGAGTAGTAATTCACACAGAGGTAATATTCTGGGGTTTGAATCCCATCATGACAGATGGTGGAATTTGAATTTGATCTGGAATCAAGACTGTAATGATGACCATGAACTCATGGTTGATAGTTGCAAAAATCTACCTGGTTCACTGCCCTTTAGGGAGGAAAACTGCTGTCTATACCTGGCCTCCATGTTACTTCAGATTAACATCAATGTGGTTGACTCTTTAAAAATCCTCTGAAATGGCTTAGTGACCTTAGGAGTTCTTAACATTGACTGTGGACACATGACATCCAATCAGATATGGGTAATGAAACTACCTGCTGGTCTATTTGGATTTCCAGAATGCCTTTTGACGAGGTGCCACATAGGCTGCTAAATAAGATCAGAGCCCATGGTGTTAGGGGCAGAGTACGGGCCTGGATAAAGGATTGGCTGACTGGCAGAATGCAGAGAGTAGGGATGAGGATATTTTTCAGGTTGGCAGCTGATGACTAGTGGATTTCTCCAAGGGTCAGTATTGGGACCACAACTATTTATGATATACATTGATGATCTGGAGGAAGGAACTGAGGGTTTTGCTGCTAGGTTTGCAGATGACAAAAGATAAGTCTATTTGGGGTAGCATAGTAGTTCAATAGTTAGCATTGCTGCCCTACAGCGTCAGGGACCCGGGTTTGAATCCACCTTTGGGCGTCTGTCTGTATGGAGTTTGCACTTTCTAAACGTGTCTGTGTGGGTTTCCTTCGGGTGCTCTGATTTCCTGCCATGGTCCAAAGATGTGCATGCCAAGTGGATTAGATATGGTAAATTCAGGGTTACGGGGATAGAATAGGGGAGCGGGTCTGGATGGGATGCTCTTTGGAGGGTCAGTGTGCACTTGATTGGCCAAATGGCCTGCTTCCACACGAGGGATTCTGAAATTCTATTCTATGATTCTAAAAGGAGGGACAGGTAGTATTGAGGAAGCAGAGGCTGCAGAAAGACTTGGACAGGCTAGGAAAGTGGCAAAGAAGTGACAGATGGAATATAGTCTGTGAATGTGATCTTATGCATTTTAGTGGGAAGAAAGAGATGTAGACTATTTTCTAAATGGATAAATGTTTCAGAAATTTGTAGCACAAAGGAACTTTGGGAGTTTTAGTTCAGGCCTTAACATGCAGGTTCAGTTGTCAGTTAAATGAATATTGGCATTCATTTCAAGAGGGCTAGAATACAAGAGCAGAGATGTGCCACTGAAGCTGTATAAGACTCTGGTTGGATCACATTTGGAATACTGAGAGTTTTGAGCCCCATATTTAAGGATTTGCTGGCCTTGGAGGGAATCTAGAGGAGGTTTACAAGAATGATCCCAGGGTAATAGAGATTTTTATATGACGGAATGGTTGAGGACTCTGGTTCTGTACTCAGTGGAGTTTAGAAGGATGAGAGGGGATCTGATTGAAACTTAGAGAATACTGAGAGTCTTGGATAGGTGGACTTGAAGATAGTTTCTCCTACGAGTGGAAACAAGAGCTGAGGATGCAGTCTCCAAGTGAAGGGACAACCCTTTAGAACTGGGATGAGGAAGATTATTTTCAGCCAGAGGGTGGTTAATCTGTGGGACCCATTGCTGCAGAGAGCTCTGGAGGCCAAGACATTTTGTTTTTCAGACAGATAAATAGGTTCTTGATTGGTAAAGGGCTCAAGGGTTAAGGGGCGAAGGCAGGACGATGGGGTCAAAGAACATATCAGCCAGGATTGAATGGCAGAGCAGACTCAGCTTTAATTCTGCTCCTAATCTCATGGTATTAAGATTACCACATTATTGTGTTGAGTAGCATTGATATTGTGCTAAATGGGATAGAACAGATCTAGCAACTCAAGGCTGTGGAGCTGTAGCCATCAACTGAATTGTACTCCCAACACAATCTGCAATCTCATGTCCCGGCATATTCCCCACTCCACCAATACTATGTGATCAGGGCATTAGCCCTGGTTTAATGAAGAGTGCAGGAGAGCATGTCAGAAGCAGGTATATCTAAAAATTGGGTTTTTAGTTTCCAGTGAAGCATGCCGAACAGCATAAACAGCAAGTGAAAAAGTAAAGTAATTCCTAACCAACAGATCAGATCTAAACTTTGCAATGGTGTCACAACTAGTTGTGAAATGTGGTGGACAATTAAATAAGTTGCTGGTTGAGGAGATTGTACACATCCCCATCTTCAATAATGGGAGAGCCCAGCAGATTAATGCATAAGGTATGGTTGAAGCATTTGCAACAGTTTTGAGCCAGAAGTGCAAAGCGGATGATCTATCCCTGCCTTTCCTGGAGATCTCCAGCATCACAGGTGCCAGACTTCAGGCACTTTGATTTACTCCATGTGATATCAAGAAGCGGTTGAAGGCACTGGACATGACAAAGGCAATGAGCCCTGACGATTTTCTGGCAATAGTACTGAAGGTTTGTGCTTCAGAACTACTTGTGTCCCTAACCATGCTGCTCCAGTGCAGCTGCAAAGTGACATCTACCTAATCATGTGGAAATTTGCTCAGGCACACACAAAGCAGATTAGTCCAACCCAGCCAATTACTTGCCCCATCAGTCTTCTTTCAATCATCAATAAAGTGATGGAAGAAGCCATTAACAGCGCTATCACGTTGCATGCACTTAGCAAAAGAATGTTGACTGATGTTCCATTTAGATTCCACCAAGATCACTCAGCTGCTAATCTCATAATTGTGTTGGTCCAAACATTGACAAAAGAGCTCAGTTCCCGAGGTGACGTGCCTGTGAATGACTGACTGCCCTTCATATCAAGGCTGCATTTGACCAAGTGTGGCATCAAGAAATTCTGTCAAAGCTGGAGTTGTTGGGAATTAGGGGTAAAACTCTCCATTGATTAGAGTGATACCTGGCATAAAGGAAGATAGTTTGAGGTGCATTAATCCAGCTGTAGGACGTCTCTGCAAGAGCTCCGAGGGATAATGTCTTCAGCTGCTTCATCAATGACCTTTGCTCCATCAAAAGATCAGAAATGGAGATGTTCACCATTGTTCATCAACATGCATAACTCCTTGGATACCCCTCAGAAGTAGTTCATTCCTAAATGCAGTAAGATTGGGACAGTATCCAGTACAGGGCTAAAAAGTGGGAAGTAACGTAAGTTTTGCACAAGGCATTGATCATTTCCGACAAGAGAGAATTAACTATCATTCCTTGACATTCATTTGTATCACCATCACTGAATCATGCACTATCAAAATCCTTGGGCTTACCATTGATCAGAAACTGAACTGAGCTAGTCACAAAACACTGACTACAAGAGCAGGTGAGACGCTAGAAATACTGCAATGAGTAACTCAACTCCTGACTCCCCAAAGTCTGACCACCATCTACAAGGCACAAGTCAGGAGTTTGAGGGAATACTTCCAACTTAGCTGGAAGAGTGCAGCTCCAATAACATTCAAGAAGCTTGACTTCATTAAGGACAGAGAAACCTGTTTGATTACATACCTACGAGCGTCCACTCCCTCCACTATTGATGCTCATTAGCAGCAGTGTGTACTTTCTACAAGAAGCACTGCAGAAATTCAGCAAAGCTCCTTAGGCAACACCAAATCCTCCACCACTTCCATCTGAAAGGAGAAGGGCAGCAGATACATGGGAATATCACCAGCTGCATGCTCCCCTTCAAACCACTCACCATCCTTAATTGAAAACGTGTCACTCGGTCAAAATCCTGGAAATCCCTCCCTGACTACCTACAGCATATGGACTGCAGCTGTTCATGAAGGCAACCTCCCACCATCTTCTCAAGGGCAATTAGAAATGGGAAATAAATGCAGGCCAGCCAGTAGCAGCCATATCCCTTCAGTAAGTAAATAAATAAAAAGACTTAGGGAAACCAGTATGAAACTTGTTCACACTCTTCCCCTACCACCAAATTGAGCATTGTGCTTCCATGTCATAGAACCATGGAGCCACTTCTGGTTTTTCAAAACAGAGTATCTCCAACATGACTTATATTATAACGCTGAAGGTGACCCCTAAATCTCATCTGATGGACCCCACTGGGGTTGTGACCTATGATTTGGAATCCCTGGTCTAGTCATTTTGAATTGTTGTCTTCCATTCTTTTTTATTGTTAAACTACATTTTAACATGTCCTGATTTCCATTTGTTCCTTTTGAATTCTTCTAGCTTCTTACCTTTCATAGGCCATTCAATATTCTGTATGTTTCAGTTAGATCCCTCCTCATCCTTCTAAACTCCATTGAATATAGACCCAGAGTCCTCAAAGGTTCCTCATATATTAAGTTTTTCATTCCTGGGACTATGCTTGTGAGCCTCCGCTGAACACACTCCAGGGCCAGTACATCCTTCCTGAGATATGGGGCCCAAAACTGCACACATTAATGTGGTCTGACCAGAGCTTTATAAAGCTTCAGAAGTATATCCTTGCTTTTATATTCAAGTCCTCACAAAATAAATACCATCATTGCATTTGCCTTCCTAACTACTGACTAAGTCTGCAAGTTTACCTTGAGAGAATCCTGAACTAGAACTTCCAAGTCTCTTTGCACTTCACTTCAGACTTCTGAATTTTCTCTCCATTTAGAAAATAGTCCGTGCCTCTTCTTCCTATCAAAGTGTATGACCTCACACTTTGCCATGTTGTACTCCATCTGCCGCCACTTTGTCCACTCTAAGCTGCCTAAATGCTTCTGCAGCCTCCCCGCCTCTTCAGTGATACCTGTCCCTCTACCTATCTTTAGATCGTCTGCAAACTTGGTCAGAATGCTCTCAGTTCCTTCATTTAGATCATTCATGCATAAAGTGAAAAGTTGTCCCAACACTGAGCCTTGAAGAACACCACTTGTCACCGGCTGCCATCCTGAGAAGGACCCTTTTATCCTCACTCTCTGCTGTCTGCCAGATAGCCAAGCTTCTATCCATGCTGGCACCTTGCCTCTGACACCATGGGTCCTTATCTTACTCAGTAGCCTTCTGTATGTCCCTTGTCAAAGGCCGCCTTGAAGTCCTGGGAGATAACATCCATTGGCTCTCCTTAGTTTAACCTGCTTGTTACTTCCTCAATGGATTCTAGTGGATTTGTCAAGCATGACCTCTCCTTGATAAAACCATGCTGACTTTGCCCTATTTTACCATACACTTAAAAGTATTCAGAAATGTCATCCATCACAATAGATTCCAGGATCTTACCCACAGCTGAGGTTAGTCTAATCTGTCTGTGTTTTTCTGTCTTTTGCCTTACTCCCTTTTTAAACAAGGGTATAACATTAGTGATTTTCCAGTCTTCTGGGACTGTCCCCCATTCTAGCAATTCCTGAAAGATTACCACTAACACCTGCTATCTCTTCAGTTATCCAACTTTAGACCATTCACTTTTTCTAGCACCACCTTCTTGTTGATGGCCACCATACTCAGCTCTGCCTCATTTTTGAATTTTCAAGATATTACTCGTGCCTTCCACCATGAAGACTGACATGAAGTAATTGTTCAGTTCCTCAGCCATTTTCTTGTTCCCCACGACTTTCGCTCCATCGTCCTTTTCCAACAGCCCAATGTCCACTTTTGCCTCTCCTTTGGCCTTTTCATATCTAAAGAAACTCTGGCAGTCTTCATATTACTGGTTGGCTTATCCTCATTTAATCTTCTCCCTCCTTAATTCTTTTTTCTTTTTGTTGCTTTTTGTTGGTCTTTGTAAGCTTCCCAATCCTCTGATTTCCCACTGCCCTTTGCCACGTTATATGGTTTTTTGCTGTCCCTGACTTCTCTAGTCAGCCATGGTTGCCTCATCCTCCCTGTACAATGCTTTTTTCTCGGGATGAATCTCTGTTGTGTCTCCAGAATTACCCCCAGAAACTTCTGCCATTGCTGTTCCACTGTCTTGCCTGCTAGGCACCTCTCCCACTCAGTCCTACATAGCTTCTCCCTCATGCATCTGCAGTTGCCTTCATTCAGCTGTAATACCATCATCTCTGATTCAGTCTTCTCCCTCTCAAACTGCAGAGTAAATTCAATCATATTATGATCAATGCCTCAAAAGGATTTCTCCACCTTAAGCTCCTTTATCAATTCTGCCTCATTGCACAACACTAAGTCCAGTATTGCCTGTTCCCTAGTGGGTCCCCTCACAAGCTGCTCCAAAAAGCCATCTCATAGACATTCCACAAATTCATTTTCTTGCAGTCCACTACCAACTTGATTTTCCAAGTCCACCTGCATATTGAAATCCCCATGATCACTGTAACTTTGTTTTTCCTACACATCTGTTCTACCTCCTAGTGTATCAGCTCTTGACTACTGTTTGGAGGCCTATACATAACTCTAACCATGGTTCTTTTTACCTTTTGCGTTTTATCAATTCTACCCACACAGATTCTACACCATCCTACCCTACTTCATTTCTTACTATTGATTTAATTTCATACAAATAAGGCAACTCCACCCCCTCTGCCCACTTGCCTGTCTTTTCAATATAATGTATAAACTTTAATATTCAGCTCCCAATCCTGATCCCCTTGCAGCCTTGTCTCTATGATGCCCACCACACCATATCTGCCAATTTTGATCTTTGGCACAAGCTCATTGACCTTATTCCTTATACTACATGCATTCAGATATAACACTTTAAGTCCCGTATTGACCGCCCCTCCTCCTCTTGTCATTCGTTTGTCCAGTGCGCTTCTACTGTGGTCCCAGCACAGTTCCAATGAAGGCTGTCCCATCAGAACTGGTCCCTTCTTCCCCATCACTATGCCCCTTGAATTTAAATCCATTTCTCCCACACCAATCTTTGAGCCACACGATTACTTAACCTTATTGGCCCTATGCCAATTAGCTTGTGGCTCAGATAGTTATCCAGAGATTATTACCTTTTTGGTTCTGCCTTTTGGTCAAGAAATTAAAAGGTGCCAATCCTGTGGAACCGCATTTTATCATAAACACTTGTTATTTGTCTCATCGTTATGAGTAATGATCTAAGGCATTTAGAGAGTAGCAAAAAGATGATTTAAAAAAAAATGGCTGACTTGAATTTCTGAAGTTCTGTTTACATCCTCAGGGCATCTGAAAATGATTTACAGCCAACTACGTGCTTTTGAAGTGTAGTCACTATTGTAATATGGAAAGCAGTTTCAAGTTTCTCTGAAACCGCCTTCCTTTCCCCTTACATTATTCTTGCGTGCTTCAGGAGTAATATCAGAGACAGCTAGCTGTCCTAGCTTAAACACTCCGCTATGGGGATAGTGCATTTTTTTTAATGTTGCTTGCTTATTTAAGAATTTTAACAAATTGAGCCTAGGTTCACTTCCAGTTTTTATTTCTCTTGTCTTTGCAGATTGTCCCATGTCAGTATCTGTTACAGCCTGTGAAAAATGATGATCGGCACCTGTACTCCCAGCACCTTAAATCTTTGGCGTTTTCTGTGTTCACTCAATGCCGGAGATCATTACCATCCTCCACCTATGTCAAAGCACTGACTGGCTTTGGCCCAGGCTTGGCCTTAGACAGCACCTTAAAGAGTCCAGATGTGAGTAAAAACTCTTCACTTCATAACCTTTACAAACCAAAGTGATCTGGCCCATTTTTGATTGAAGGCAATTTTCCTAAAGTCAATATGGCCAACCTGAATATGACTTTTGCTTTCCCCCAACTCTAGCATTGAATTTGTTTTATTTTTCCAGTTCTTTATGCTTTTAAGAAATGACTTATGTAGATTTTCTCTTGAGCCAAAGTCAATACCCTGATAAAACATCTAATTGAAACTTTTGAAGTGTCTTGTTTCAAAACAGGAATTTCAACAGGCAATATCTTTTTATGCTCTGATTTCTTATCCAGTTAGGGTGTAGAATATGACTACAAAATTTGAAATGCATCTAAAGAGTAAAGATTGCAATTGAATGTGAAAGATAGGGATAAAGTATGAATAAAATGTTTTTCATTAAACACTTGCATTTGGTGTTTCACACCGAAAGTGGGAGACTACTTTGCTTAATCTGTATGTAGTGTGAGAAAGGAAAGCATTTTAAAAACTGAGATTACAAAGTTAAGTTTGTAGTTTTTTGATCTGAAATATTTTGACACTGAATTTCGGATGGAATTGAACACAATGGGAATCTTGCTCATGTTGGCTGTGCATGTGTATCCATAGGTAACAAAAGCACAGATAATAGCTATCTGCTGGTACTATGTCAAACTCGAGACTGAGGCATTGAGACCAAATCAGCAATGTATGCCACCACTGGAAATCGGCCTCAGTTTATGTCCCACTGATTAGAGCTGTTGCAGTATGATATTTTTATCCCTTAGATGCTGATGGATTCTGAAGAAACACTGGCATCATATCAGACTAGCTCATTGACACTGAGGAGGCTATGGTGCCATGCTGCAACTCAGGAATATTTTTGAGGGCAAGATGCAGTACCTTTCAACTCAACTGGATACCCAGGAGTATAATGTTTGAATATTGTACTATATCTCATAATTAAAGTGGTAATTTTTAAATGTGTAATATCTCCATGCTTAAAAAAATGTCTCCCAATACAATTTTCATTCCATTTTCATCCCACTAAAAGGTTAGGAAGTGAAATAATTCGAGAAAGAAGAGTCTCAAACCTCCCTGTTGTGCAACATTACCAAGCTAGGAAATGCATTTACTCATTGGGCTATTTGTCATGTTAAAATATTTAAAATGTGACCTAATTCCAAACCTACCTTTTTCTTTTTGCTGTAGAGACCAGAGCATTTGCGGATTTATAGCCCGCCGTTTATTTTGGCTCCAGTGAAGGATAAGCAAACTGAGCTAGGAGAAACATTTGGCGAGGCGAGCCAGAAATATAATGTTCTTTTTGTTGGCTATTGCTTGTCACATGATCAGAGGTGGTTGCTTGGAACATGTACGGATCTCTATGGAGAGTTGCTGGAGACCTGTGTCATTAATATAGATGTACCAAACAGGTATGTTGACAACTGGAAAACATCAAAATAAAGGCTAATTCATCAGTTTAGTAAAAAGGCTTGTCTTAAGATTGCTAGCAGCCGAAACTGGCATTGCTTGTAGGAAAGAACAGATCATTCTAGTCAGACTGGAAGGTACATTGTATTTATGTTAACATGAAAAGAGATATATAAATAAAAAATAATATATTCTGTAAAGTTGCTTGTACATTGAAAGAAATAACGCAACCATTAGAGAGAGACAATGGTAATACATTAAATAAAATGTTAAGGTACTTTCAGTTGCTACTCATTTTAGAAGAGGCTGAACAAAATATTGCAAATAGTGACTTGACTGTAAACACCAAATAGACAAATTGATAACTAGTAGAAATACCGTAGAAGTTTGAATTAAGTGGTGTCATATTGGACTACGTTGATAAATTTCTCTATTTAAGATAAATGATGACAAGATCGTAGATGTTAGAAGAATGGAGATTGCCAGAAGTAATTTTATGAAGATGAAGCATGTTAAACAACAAGAAAGCTCTAGTTTATATGTAGTTTTCCTGTATGCCTCAAACTTGGACAACAAATAAATTTTGTGAAAAAGTAGAGTCTTTTGAAATGCTGATACCAGGAAGTATGGGACAGGCAGTGAATGCTGGCTGGCCAGCCAGGGATTCTACTTTCCACAAGTTTTTAAAACAAAATTCCACATATGGACCATAGGAGAAATGAAGTGGTATTTGAAATTGTAGGAGTGAAAAGAATTCTTAAAAAGAAGTGGCATCCAGAAAGGAAAATGCCAGTATTTCAGCCATATGAACAGAGCTGAAAAGCTGCAGCGTTCTAGAGATGGTACGCTAGATGCGTAAAGGTGGTGCAAGACAGATCAGCATAACATATCTGATAGGAATTCCCCTGACAGGAGTGGCTGCACGCAGCAGCATAATACTGATGTTTGCATTTTAAAAAAGGAAGGAATGAGTCAATCCAATGTCTGTAGTTAGAGATGATCCAACTCATTCATCCTCAAACTCATCTTCTACATGCTTCCACCAACAGAAACTCAGCATTGTTTCAGCTTGTTTTTGCCCTATGGAACCTATTCTCCCTATTTCAACATGTTGTTTTTCTTTGCTTGTTCAGTCCATTTCCATCTATATCCACATTTCTTATGATGCCTGTTGCTACCAATACAGTTTACTGCCAGTAACCATCTCCTTTTGACCACGAATATCCAATTCTTCCTGAACTCCATATCAACCAACAAGCCCTAAGGGTATTGCATTTCTTCCTTCATGGAGATCCAACACATTGAACAATTTCTCCTTTTACTCCACTCACTTTCTCCAGTTTAAAGATATTGCTATGGGAGTGTGTATAGGTTGCTGTAGCTGTCCAAGCCTTTTAATGATTATTTCACTTGGTTTTGGCTCATCATTGGCTGATACTTCTTCCTATGGTGTTTCTTGGCAGCTTTTATCCGGGTAGTTTGCTTTTTCCATCCACTGTCAGGAGCAGGACAAGGAGGCAGAATGCAGTTGTAACTTAGCTGGAAGGACTATCAAACTCATGCTGTTGGCGTTATTCTGAATTACACCAACTAAGCTAGCTACTGCTCTGTTTATGGAATATGTGGAACCTGTTCTCTACAGGTCCTCTTCCTCACTTTGTTTTTAGTACATCGATGACTGTCATGGTTGAGCTATTCTTGCCGTAAATTAGAAATTTTGATCAACTTTATTCAGATTTCAAGACATCCCTCATTTCATGTGATCCCATGTTTAACTCTTCCCTTCAGCTTCTGTTTCTCTGTTTCTGAAAATGGTGTATTAGTCAGTTTGCACTATAAGCACACTGTCATAGCCACAGCTGCATTTCCTCCCACTTTGCTGCTTCTAAAGGACCTTTTTGCTCTACCCATGGGTCTGTTTAGTCCCAAAATTTCTCCTCCTCCCAGAACCATATCAGGGGTTTTCGCATCCTCACTTTGCATTCCACCAGCCACTAAATTCAACAGATCATTCCATAATATGGAGGAATCTGCTCTTCCAGTATTCCTGAAGGACCGTTTCCTTAGTGACACACTGGTCCGTTTCTCAGCCAACCCCTTCCCTTCATTTGACATGGATCTTCTGGGAAGCACAGGAGATTCAGCACCTGGCCTTGTTTTTTCTTCGCACTGTCCAGATTCAAAAATGCTTCTGGATGATAGTGTTTTACTTGTGCTTCCATTAATTTAGCATATTCTGCTCATGGTTGCATTTCCAAATATAGTTTGGAATTGCTTTGTTGCAGAACACCTCTGATTTAATGTTATTTTAAATCCCTGCTCCTACTCCTGCTCCTGCTCCCCCCCCCCCCCCCCCCCCCCCCCCCCCCCCATTTCTTTTTTCCCTCCCTTTTCCCCCCAATTCTGATATCTCCATCCTTTGCCACCTACCTTGTGCCAATAACATGCAATATAATCTCTAGAAACAACAACTCATATTCTGATTAAGTATTTTACAGCTAAGTTGAACAATTTCAGATTGTGATGTAAGCTCACAATACATTATTGTTACTTGGAAGCTTCTGTTCTAAAGTAGAGGGAGAAATGGACTTTAGTTTTCAGTGCCATGAAGTCTTGTTCAGTTTTAGTTTTCAAAATCAGAAAGTAATTTTGAACAATAAGGTTAAAGCAATATTTCAAAGAAACCAGTTGATTTTAGAGAAATGACTAGCATTGCCCCCACTTCCAATAAGTAATTGCTTAAGCTATTTGCGGACTTGAACTTTACAACTCGGAGATAAACAGATTGATTCAGAGAAGAGTTGTGTATTCAAAACAGTCCAGACAGGGCTGGGAGAAGCCCTGATTTGCTTAGAAGAACCAGTCCTCAGTAGTGTAGTGGTTAGTAACCCTGCCTGTCACGCGGGAGACCGGGGTTCAATTCTCTGCCGGGGAGGCAGCAGTACTTTGAGTGTCTAGCTCCATACCTCAAGCCAGGAGTGCCGGATTCAAGTCCTGTTTGCTCCTGAGGTGTGCATTAACATCTCCAAGCGGACTGCTCATGAAAACAATCTAACCAACATAGAAAACCTATGGGGCGATACGGTGGCTCAGTGATTAGCACTGCTGCCTCACAGCACCAGGGTCCCAGGTTCGATTTTAGCCTCAGGCAACTGTCTATGCGGAGTTTGCACATTCTCCCTGTGTCTGTGTGGGTTTCCTCTGGGTGCTCCGGTTTTCTCCCACAGTCCAAAGATGTGCAGGTTAGGCCAATTGACCATGCTAACTTGCCCATACTGTTAGGTGCATTAGTCAGAGGGAAATGGGTCTGGTTGGGTTACTCTTTGGAGGATCGGTGTGGACTTGGTGGGCCGAAGGGCCTGTTTCCACACTGTAGGGAATCTAATCGAAAACTCCAAAATATGGTAGCTGTGGAGTTCCCAAGAGAGAATAACATCCTATAAGGCTACTGAAGCAAGGAATTTTAAAGAAGCCATCTTTGTACCGTTGAGCTGGGTTAGTAGTTTGTTTATAGGCCTTGGGGGAGAGAGATTAATTGAAGAAAATTGCAAGTTAATATAAAACATAAAAACTCTGAGCAGAAGCTAGGCACAGAAATGTGCTGAAAAGGAAACCAATTACAATGGTGCCACAGCTTTAGCATGGAGATGAGAGGGATCCTTTACTGATGTTTGTGTCTGTGAGGTTGTTGGGTTAAACGAGTTGAAACTTGCTTTCTGATATTTGTAATGATTTTTTTTTCCAGATGTAAAATAGTAAACCAAACGAGAACATGTTTTCTTTTGTGTAATAAACTTTGGCATTCTCTTGTCAAAAATATATTTGTAACCTCTTGTGACTATGTTCAATGACTGACCTCCTCAGTAAACTAAAAGAAATAGAACCTATGATTTGTCCTGCCATAACCATTAGCTGAGATCATCACCTCTGCCCCCACATTTTTGGACTACTACAACTGGAAATGATTTTCTTATGCAAGTACCTCCTAAACCAATCCCCGAGTTTATTTGTGAATTCCATTATTATCATTTACGTTGCACCACCATTATTTTGTCATTTGACTCCTCTTGCCTTCCACCCCATTAGACCTTTCCTTTTGTTGTTTCACCGCCTGCCCTTTTCACTTTTTTTCTTGCAACCTGTTGATCCCTAACTACTACTTGTTCTGAAGAAGGAGATCATTAACTTGAAATTTTATCACTGTTTCTATCTCTATACAGGTTATGTAAATTATTGAGTATTTCTTGAACGATCTATTCTTACTAAAGTGGTGATTTTTATTTAATCTGACAGGGCTCGCAGACGGAAAGGTTCACCCCGGAGAATGGGATTGCAAAAACTCTGGGATTGGTGTTTGGGCATCATGCAGATGACATCACTACCCTGGAGGGTTGTCATTGGGCGGCTTGGGAGGATAGGACATGGAGAATTAAAAGGTAAAACAAATGAACATCCAACAGCATCTTATAAACTTGTACACTGCACATTTATTTAATTTTTTTTGGAGTGTTCTGGAAGATTTTTCTGCCAACTATTAGCTTCAAATGTGAATTCTGATTTAATGTTTGTTTTCATAAGGCATATATTAAAGAGCAATTTTATCATACCCGTACTATTACTCATTGAATTGGGTCGTATGATCTTTTGTAAGGCGAATGTTGATTCATAACCTACAACATGGTTTTCCACTACCAGAGATAAGTTTGGACCAAACAGAGTTCAGTCATTGGTGGGAGAACTATGCATTATTCCAAAATGCTTGAAATTTTAGGCTGCAGTTACAGTAACATGTACTCCAAGATTTGAGGACAAGCACCAGTGCAGTTCAGAGAGGCTGCTGTACTGGCCAGTGCTTCATATTTACATGACAGTTAAAATCAACATCCTGCCGCCTCCAGTAGTTGATATAGATATTGAAAATCATGACATTAATTAAAGAATAGAGAAGTTTCCTACTAAACTGGGCAATTTATTCCATAAACAATAAAACTACTGCATGTAAATTGGATGTTGGTATTGATTTACAACAATGACTGCAATTGATTGATTTTTTTTTAAATGTAAGAACATAAGATGTAGGAGCAGAAGTAGGTCATTTAGCCCATTGAGTCTATTTTACTATTCATGGCTGATCTCTCAATCCTCAACTGTACTTTCCTGCCTTACGCCTATAACCCCGATTCCCTTTCTGAATAAAAGTCTGTCTATCTCAATCTTGAACGTATCTAACATTTCAGTAAGATCACCATTTATTTTTCCAAACTTCAATGAGATCAAGATCACCCTGACCTAACGAGAAGATCCCTCATACCTGGGAACAACCTAATGAATTTTCTCTGAACTGCCTCCATTGTCAGTATATGATTCCTTCAATACGGAAACAAAATTGTCCACAGTACTGTAGATGTAGTATGCCTATGCTTTGTAGTTTCAGTAAGAAATGCCCCATCCTGACCAACTTCTCTTTTAACTCCTCTCACTTCCTTCAGGGTAGAGGTGTGGCCATGGATACCTGCATGGCCCCCAGTTATGCCCATCTCTCTCTGGAGTACACGGAGCCTTCCTTGTTCCAGTCCTATTACGGCTCTCACCCACAACTCTTTCACTGGTGTATTGAAATATCATCACTGTTGGTTCTTTCTCTTGTCCAGAATTGGAAAAGTTTATCAATTTTGCTACAAATTTCCATTCTGTTCTCATCTTCTCCTGGTCTACCTCTGACTCCTCCCTTCCCTTCCTCGACATCTCTGTTTCCATTTCTGGGGATAGGCTGATCACCAATATCTACTCCAAACCAACTGACTTCCATAGTTACCTTAACACTGTTATATCCTCAGCCTATTCCATTTTCCCAATTCCTCCGTCATCATCGCATCTGTTCTGATGATGCCAATTTCGACAAGGGGTGTCTCTGAAATATTGACCCTCTTCCTTAAGCAAGGATTCCCCATAGTTGACATGCCCCTTAGCCAGGTACGACCCATCTGCCCTCCCACAACAACGATAAGGTCCCATTTGTTCTTATCCACATCTAGAGGATCGATAGCTGCAGTTTCTGTCACCTCCAGTGGGATGCCACCACCAGACATATATTCCCCTCCCCTCCCTTGTCAATTCCCACAAGGACTGTTCCCTCCGATACACCCTGATACACTCCTCCTTCATTCCCAATACTCAGTCCACTGCCCCACGGCACTTTCCCTTGCAATCGCAGAAGATGTAACACCTGTTTGTTTACTTGCTCCCTCCTCTGTATCCAAAGGCCCAAACACATATCTCAAATGAAGCAACACTTTATCTATACCACTCAATTTAGTCTACTGCATTTGATGCTCACAATGTAGTTTCCTGTGCATTGGGGAAATTAAGCATGCACTGGGTGACCACTTTGCAGGGCATCTACAAAGTAGACCCTGAACTTCCAGTTGCCTGCCACTTCAACACACCATCTTGTTCCCTGGCTAACGTCTCTGTCACAGGCTTGCTGCAGTGCTCCAGTGAAGCCAAGTGCAACCTGAAAGAACAGCACCTAAATTTCTGCCTTGGAACTCTACAGCTTCTGGAGTTCAACAATTTTAGGGTTTGAGGCACCTTCTCCCATATCCTTACCCAACCCCACCACACCACACAAGGCCTTGTTATTATATGATCTGCTATTATACACAACCCATTGTTAGCCTCTAATTGACCCCTTTAATAACAATGCATTCTCCTAGGCTGATTATTATCCATTTCTTTGTCTATCCAATTGTTCTTTTCTCTCTTTGGGCTCTATGTCCAACCGTCGTTTGCTGCTTACCCCTCCCCACAACCAACATTCTGCATTAAAAAGAAACTTTCTTCTAGCTACCATCATTTTTGAGGAAGAGTCACAGTTCTTTCGGTTTTTATTGTCTATTTTTATACTCCATTCCCTTTTAAATAAAGGCCAACATTCCTTTACTTTCCCATTACCTTGTGAACGTGTATAGTAGCTTTTTGTGATTCATGCATGAGGATTCCCAAATCTCTCTACACTGCAGCTTTCTGCAGTCTTTCTCCATTCAGATAATATTCAACTCCTCTATACTTGCCTTCCAAATGGACAACCTCACATTTTCCCATATTATGTCCCATCTGCCAAGTTTTGGTATATTCAATCTCTCTATATTCCTCTGAAGACACTGTCATCCTCAGCACTTGCCTTCCCACCTGTTTTTGTAAACGTGGCAATTGTATATCTACTTCCCTCATCCCATTCATTAATATATATTGTAAATAATTGTGGGCCAACACAGATTCATGTGGTACTCTGCTAGTTACAGGTTGCCATCCTAAAAATGCCTCATTATTTCCCCTACTTTGTCTTCTGTTGGTTAGCCAATCATCTAACCCTGCTAATATATTACCTCTTGTACCATGAATTCTTATTAAGTAACCCAATTTGTGGTACTTACCAAATGGTTTTTAGATATTAAAAATATTCTATATTAAGATTCTCATGTCTGTAACAATGCAACGTACACTCCCTCTTTTGGCACTGATGTTTGTTTTTTTTTCTACCCATTTTGCTGTCACTGTATTGTGGACTCCCTGGGTAATGTTATGGGAGACTTGCAACATGGAAATGTTAGTTTGTGTCATTTTTAATGCCGGTTTATTATAAAGTATAGCTTTGTGCTTTAAATATCCTGTGTAGAAGGTCACAATTGTAGACATTTTTGTTATGGACCAGGCCAGATCCTTCAGAACTTTTCTAGAATGTAGCCCAGACCCTAACTTTGTTAGTTGTTTTAAGCAGGTGTGAAGTGGATATTCCAGGAGAGAATCAGCTGGTCAAGCCACTTAGTTTTAAACAAAATAGAATTTATTCACAAGATTACTGAATGAAGCACAAAAAATAGAAAACAGAATACCAAATAACTTAACCTCTCCGAAAACCCAACACATCATCCCAAGTTAATGATGCTGTTCCAAATACAAAGTCCCCATAAACACCCCTTGGCACAAAAGGTAAAATCAGACATATGTTCTTACAGGATAGAAGTCTGAGAGAGAGTACCAGCCTAGACCTGCTTCTGTGGGTCCATCAGCCTTTTTTCACACTACTGCTAAACACCAAACTAAATCAGAGAGAAGGTTAAAGTGAGGACAGCAGATGCTGGAGATTAGAGTCGAGTGTGTGGTGCTGAAAAAGCGCAACAGGTCAGGCAGCATCCAAGGAGCAGCAGAATCTACATTTCGCGCAAAAGCGCATCATCGTCCCTTCTCCTTCCTAATGAAGGGCTTTTGCCCGAAATGTCGATTGTCATGCTGCTTGGATGCTGCCTGACCTGCTGTGCTTTTCCAGCACCACAAATCAGAGAAAAACTGAGCTGGGCGAACTGGCTACTCCCCTTTCATTATACAAGTGTGTTTTTTAAACTTGAAAGCCTTCTCCATGAGGCAGTATCTGTTATCATCAAAATGGCTCTAAAACTCTACGCCCCAGACTTTCCGGAGTTTGTGTTGTCTACAACCTCTCTGCAAAAAAAAAAGCAAGTTTTGCATAACCTTATTAAAGGAGGAAGCTTTGTCGCAACCTGTTCAGATGTGTTGTGTCGCATATCTGGAGCAGGTTGGACTTCAATCCAGGTCTCCTAACACTGTGCCACAAGAACCCTTGAGGCCCTTCTCTTTCATGCTAACTCCTGGCAGATCTTATTAAATGCCATTGTTCATTTTTGAATTTCTCAGGTCAGAGGGCAGAGTCCCACCTTCTTGCAGTCTCATTTTTTGGAAATGTGCTTTCTAATGGAATCACCATTCCGTTCATTTGATAGTGATCATGAGCAGGAACTCTCTTGTTGTCTTCAGTGTAATGAATACCAATGTGGCAACATAATAGAATGATAGAAATGGCCAGAAGTAATTTTGTGAACATGAAGCATGTTAACAAGAAGAAAGGTCATATTTATATCCAATTTTCTTGTTTGCCTCAAACTTGGACAGCAAATAAAGTCTGTGAAAGAAAATAGTCTTTTGAAATGTTGATACCAGGATGTATGGGGCAGGTAGTGAATGCTGGCCAGACAATGTCCCATGAATGAATAGAAAAAAGTAATTGAAATCAGCTGACAGGGAATCAGTTGGAAATTTGGGAGTATTAAAAAGTGCTTAATCCTTGGAGCACTTTTTTTTTACTGGTTTGGTGAGTCTTTAGTTCATGAAACTAAGGTTTAATAATCGTATTAATCTAGCAGACAATGGATGTCACAAATGTTTTACCTTTTATGACTTTAAAAGTGACACCTAGGCTGTTGCATTATACAGCACAGCACATCCACCTACAGAGCTGTTCAGAAAATCCTTTAATCTTCAGTGCATAATCTTCAGTGCTGTTTTGTTGTTTCACTAACTCGTGCTAATCTTTTATATTCTGCAGACTGGAGTTGTTTGCTTGGTCGTCGCACTTTGCAGTCCCTCAGCCGGCACCTGAAGGATACTTGCAGAATGTGTGGTATTTCTGCAGCTGATTCTCCAAGCATCCTTAGTGCTTGTTTGGTTGCTATGGAACCACAGGGATCGTTTGTGATAATGCCTGGTGAGAACAGTTTATGGAATATGCAGTTTGTTACTGATAAGTTTCAATTTGTCTGGGATGCATCATTATTTATGAGGTAATATACTACAACACAATAGTGTTGGTTCTAAAATAAATTATTAACTTGCTGAAGAAAATGAGTTGTACCTGTGTTCTGGTTGGACATTTCAGTTCTCCATTTGTACAGTGGCTCTTGTTGGTCACCCGACAAATGTAAATTCTAAAAACAAAACGTGATGTGCAGCTTTAATAATTTAACCACCTTTTCTGATGCATGATTTTCAGACTGGGAAACGTTGGCATTGGTCAGTTTTGGATCCATTAATTTTTTTTTTGAAATTTGATTTGATGCATTTATTGTCACATGTATTTTATTACAAAAGTGAAAGGTATTGCATAGTGTTGCCACTCTCAAGTGTCATCTTAAAACACGAAAAGAAAACCAAAACGTTGAATGTACAGGCAAAAAAAAGAAATAAAATTCAACTTTACAGTCTTTAAGTGCTCAGTCATGGGTCTAGAGTGGCCAGCCATGTGTCACCTTGCCATGCTGCCACATCAAGAATCGCCACTTTTAACTTGTTATAGATTACCCAGACTTGGGTTTAGGAACAGTATTAGAACATGTGTAGTTGTAAATTTGGCATAGTGAATAGTAATATAGATGGTAGGTTGAGCAGAGGTGTGGCAGGGCCATCATTATGGAGAAGTGTGCATTCATGCATTTTGGAAGGGCTATTATGAAAAGACAGTACACCTTAAATGGCTCAATTTTGAAAAGATGTAGATGAGCAGAAGGGCTATGGGTTCAATCCAAGACTTTAAAAGTAGCAGAGAATGTTGATAAAATAGTTTTAAAAACAATGCATGGGTTACTTGGGCTTATCAATAGAGACACAGAATATAATACTACCAATAACATGGCAATTACAGTATTCAAGGACAAGGCCCATCACTACCTCCTCAGGACAGCTAAGAATGCTTGTTAATTGGGGCTTTGATGTCATCACCTAAATCTTAATGAAGAAAAAAGAAATAGGGAGCAGTTTAGTGTATTAAAGGCAGATATTAAAATTGAAATGGGTAGAAGGCTTTATGACCAAACATATTGGTACTCAATTGTGAGGCATCATACTGGTACATTTTGGTTGCACTAGTGTTTTACTAAGGGTCGACTTTTTTCTTTTCAAAGTTATGTTGAGAAGGTAACCAGAAAAGTAAGTCCCTATTGTCTCATATGACCATTTAGATTCTACCAGCAACAAGAACTTTATTGGTAGGAGTCCTGTTACATAAATGACACTATGCTATTGTGGGTAAAGATGCCTGAGCTCTGCAAAGTGGGGTCTTTGTTTGTTGGCTACCTATCAAATTTAATATTTTTTTCCACGTAATTCTGTGTACGTTTGGTGATATTTGTTGTTAGATTAACCAGTTTACATGCCTAAGAAGTTAATCTCTCTCTCAACCTTTCGTTCATATTTGAAGATCCCAACAAATTGTCAAAAGTTAGGAGTGTTACTTTGTTGACTGGGCATGCTGATAATTTGTGTTATGTTGTTGGTTAATATTGTTTTTTCCTATATGAAGGATTCACTATTAATGTAGAAAATATTCTATGTATTTTCATTATATAAACCTGTAATGTAAAATGCAGACATGTTATGGAGTGGAACTCAAGCAATATTGGATAACAGAAGGTCAGTGTTGCTGGCTTCATATTTACAGACATGGGGCAAGGAACTAGAAGAGCTCAGGAAATTGGATTATGTATAAAAATAATCCAATTATTATTATACATTTGAGAAATGCTAACATTAGAGTGCCCTATAATGTTGACAGTGTCTGAAAATTAATTTTTGAAGTGCTGTTAATGGAAGCTTCCATTACACAATGACTGTGTCTGGGAAGCAGTGACTTGAACGATAACTTCTTTAGTGGTTAAGGGAGAAATGTTAGGCAGATTGCTGAGGAAACTACATACAGTTTTTAAAATAAAGCTAAAGACTCTTTACCATTGAAAAACTGTTGCCTTTGATGTATGGTAGAACAGGTGCATAATTTAGAACATATTAAATCTTTCTAGCTTTGGTAATTAACATCAGGAGTTCAGAGACTTCATGAAGAGTGACTTTGGTGTAAGTCTCTCCAAGGTATCAGCAAATCACAGTTTGCGACTTTTTTTCTCCCAAAGTTTGGAATGGTGTGAACAACAGGAGCTAGTTCGCTGCATTAAAGAGTGCAGTTCTTTTGAACTGGGTGCTTATATCCTGAAGTCATTGGAAATAAACTTTCTTTTTATACTCTTACTCATTTGGATTATTGTTGAGTAGTTAACAGAAGATCTTATTTTTTTGAAACGTTGGTTTAAGACAAAGCTTTCTTTTAAATCTTGTTGCAGATTCTGTGTCTGTTGGGTCAGTGTTTGGTCGTGGCACATCACTCAACATGCAGACGTCGCAACTGAGCACGCCACAGGATACATCATGCACTCACATCCTAGTGTTTCCTACCTCCGCAATGGTGCAAGTGCCAACTGGGAGCTATGAAATAAACGTTGGTTAGTCATGGATGTTGTCTGTTGCCTTGATATATGTTGGATTCTTACAAATGATGTTTTTACAGTATTTGAATTGGGATGTAATCTCTCATTTTTCTGTTTCAATTGTTGATTTATGGACCGTATTGTAGCCCTGTCTACTGGTTGGTGACTCAGCTGGTGCACCATTTCCTAATTCAGCGATGAGTAGGTGATTATGGATTTAGTTTGTTTCATTTTGAATGGTTAGATAGGTCAGTCCTGAAGCAGAAACCTGCTTCATGACCTTTTTAGTGGCTCCTCAAGTTTATCTAGTAACTTGCTCAGCTCTTCAGAGCACGGAAGGCTTCATGCTCAGTATTTGATGCTTGTTAGCTTATTGCAGCTGTAATAACGACAGGAGTGTTACATTTGGCTTCAATACTTCATTGTTTGTGGTAGATGGAAAACCAGAACCACGTTTGGATTTGAAGGCCCTGGGTTGTGAAAGAAGTTCAGTGAAGATTCTTGCTTCACCAATGCTGGGTGAAATGCACATATGAATACTTGAGCAAGTTATTTTCAGCTGTATTGAATTGAAATAAAAATGAATGGTTGTACAAGATGGGGTATCTTGTTGGAAATGTCAAAAAGCTATCTGGTAGGTGATTTTTAAAATGAAGGCAAAATTTTAGCCATTTTTAAAATCTCAACTCAAAATGCTTAATGTGCCTCCCTTGAAAAATCCCAAGCTAATGTAGGATACTTTGAGTAACAATCTACACTTGGTTTCTGCTGCAAGTGACATGATAGATAGAAGCACCATCTATGGTATTGGAACCTGTGTGGATTTAAGATTTGGTTCTCTGCTAGAAAAGGGTTTGCGATATTACCATTCAGCTTATAAGCCAAGGATGGGAAAATTTGACCAGTGTTCCAACTTTGGTTATCTGCTGGATAGAATACATGGTTAGAATCCTAGAATTTTACTGTACAGGAGGAGGTCATTGCCTCTGTACCGGCACCCAAAAGAGCTACCCAGCTGATCCTATTCTCCAGCCCTCTCTCTATTGCCCTCTAAATGTATCTGTTTCAAATGTATATCTCTTTGAAACCTTGGCACTTGGCTCTGCCACTCTCCCAGGCAGCACGTTCCAAATCCTAACAACTCCTGAGAAAAGAAGTTTCTCCTCATCTCCTTCCTAACTCTTACTTGACGGTCTTGAAATTGTGACCCCCTAGTTATCATCAGCAGTGCTTCGTCTGGAGGCTCGCTGAAGATGTTACCTAGTGTGGTGACAAAATGTCTGAAAATGAACCATCTAGCTCAGCGAGCAAACCTACATCCAGAACCTCAACCTGAGTACAAATCTTCTCAAAACTCGCTTCAACTCCTATCTCTAGTCTGAGAAGTGCTACTTTCTGTTTCCTGTCTTTTAGCCAACTTCTAATCCAAGCTACCACGGACCTATCAGATCCAAACATTCCTAATTTGCTAATTACCCTGCCATGTGATAATATATCAATGCTTTCTGAAGGTCCAAATATGCAACATCCACAGCACTGTCTGTGTCACCTCATTAAAATTAAATTTGCCAGACACGACTTTAACAAAGCCATGTTGACTATTAACTTATTTTTCTGTGTATATTGATCTTATCCCTTATTATGGCCTCCATCAGTTTTCACACTATTAATGTCAAGCTAATTGTTCTGTAGTTTTCTAGGTTATCCTTTGTTCCTTCCTTAAACATTTGTGATCTTCCAATCCTTCTTTTAGAGAAGCCTGGAAACCTTCTGTTAACAACTGTGTAATTTTCGCCCTTACTTCTCAGCAATCTAGAACGCGTCCCATTGCGGTCTGGTGGCTTCTTTACCTGGGTTCTGCAGCCTTTCTAGCAACTTGTCTTTATCACTTTACTGCTCAGTTGCTCAACACCTGTGTTTTCAACTGGTTGATTAACCCTTTAATAATTTGTAGATGCACACATGAAGAATGGTTGTTAATGGAGAGGTACTTTGTGGGTTATTTAGGCCAGGGGAGGGGAAAGTGTGAACTTACATACCAGGATCATTTGGGAGGGGCAGGAACTAATTCCTCCCATTACTCTGCATTGGAGTTCTCTAACCTTTTTGAGTGGAGGAATTTGTATTTCAGTTTTTTTTCTGTCTCAGGGCAGGTGATTCATTTTCAGGTAATGAGGCAATGATGGTGATTACTGCTGATGTGATGGGGTGTTGACAGGCCCAAAAGATGAGTGAGTGAGGGAGCAAGTTAGTGAAACTGATTTGTTCCCCTCTGTCTCTTCCCTGATTCGGGCAATGGCATCACATTCTTCATGGGGACTGACACTTTCTGAACTGTTCCACCCTTGTTCATGGTCCCTGTCTCGTCACTAACTTGGTTCCAGCAGCACAGATCTGACTTCCTTACTCGCTGTCCACATTTAAGTATCTGTTATTGGAAACAGGTGATGAGTACTTGGAGATTGATGCTTGATGTTGGAACATTGATTTGAACTATTACAGCCACATCCTGCTGGTGATAACAAAGTAGGGACTGAACTTTGCAATATTCCATCAGTGTTTCAATGTACTACTTTAATCAGGCTATGGTGAATGAAAGTGTCATGTTAAGTTTCTATTAACGGAAGAACTTTCACTATAGAGTTGTTTGTTGCAAAACATAACGCAGAAAACTTGCTGATCATTTATAAGTTGATTTGAACTTGTTCTCTATTCTTATCCAACTGGCTTTGATTTGATTTGCAGAGGAAATGGGAATCTTTGAATTACTGGACCCAGATGATGATCTCATAATTAACTTGCCAGCATCTCCATCCACATCCCCGGTACATTCACCAGGGTCCCATTATCCACACGGTGGTGACACGGGCAAGGTGAGGATGTTGTTTTATCACATTTGTTTCTCCTTTATAAAATTGTTACTTAATATTTCTGTAAATCACGGTACAGAGGAGAAGACTATTTGGTACATTTTAGTTCATTTATGAAAACTCTTCTGTCTTTCTCTTTACCTCTTCCAGGCCGATAATGTCAAAAATTCCTTAAATATTTCCAAAGTTTTACTGTATTTGTATTCTGCCGGGATGAGGTTTTTTCATAGCCTTTGAGAAAAGAATTACATCTTGGTGTCAGTCTTAAATTGGTGTGTCAGTCTGACTCTTTCCCTTTGTCATACTGTCATGATAATAATATGAACTGTTTTCGTACAGTGTCTTTCACCCACCTTTCAGTTGCTTCTCATTTCTATACTCTTCCCTTTCGGGTTCCATAATGTGTTCTGACATTTAGTAAGTGGTATCAAGTGGTATGGAGTGCTATCAGGACACGGCAACAGCTGCCAAACTCCAGTGTGATTAAATTGCCTCAGGCAAAATTTCTGCTAACTAGAAACCTGTCGGCTCGGAAATGTTAACAAGGAGGTGGTGGACATCTGCCAGGAATTGAACACACACTCTTGCAAAATAACACAGGCCTCTTACTAGAAAGTTCATAGACTGTCAATTATTGATTCTCGAGAAAATTGATTTTTATACATTTTATTTAATACTCGTTTTTTTCTGTATCATTTTTCATGAAAAAGTTTTGAAATTCTTAACTTATTTCTCCAGTGCTTTTAACTACTTGTGCAGTTTCATACCGTGGGACTTTTGTTTCAAAAAAAACCTTGTGTGGAGAACGATGTTGTGACAGGTGCAAAAATGTTGCAGTTACCAGTCAGCTATCCTTTTGATTCCATTCTCCATCATTATATCACGATTCATAATGTTTTTAGGTGTGATGCATGAAATGACTAGGAGAGAGGTTGAGTGGAGTAATCTCTACAGAGAAATTCTGCAGGAAAAAATAGCTAGTACATAGCCTAACTGTAAAATTCGAAGTTTGTATTAGTAATGCTCATTTTTCTGGTAACATCTTTGACATCCATTTGCTGCACTGTTTGCTTGCAGTGTGTGATGTTTTTAATTCAATCAGCGGGTGTTGATTTTGCTCGCTGGGCCTTTGAGAAGGTGGTGGCAAGTCACCTTCTTTGAACTGCTGCAGTTCATTTGATATAGATGGGTTCACATTGCTATTGGAGAAGGAGTTCTAGCAAACTGTTACCACCAATAAGCTGCTGCAATCTGTTAATTGTCAGAGCTAATTTGTTGCTTTGCTTTTCCAGGGTCAGTGCACAGACCGACAGGAATCTCATGATGAAGTCACCATTTTGCAGCAGCCCCTGGCACTGGGATACTTTGTCTCGACAGCTAAGGCTGGGCCACTTCCTGATTGGTTTTGGTCAGCCTGCCCTCAAGCACAGAACCAATGTCCACTTTTTCTCAAGGTAAGCCAAGCCACTTTTTGAATCTGTTTTTCCATGATCTTGGTGAGTTTGAAAGTCTGGATTTTGGAGTAAATTGCCATTAAACCTTAGTTAAACCTAGTTGATGAATACATAATAAATGGTAGGACCCTAGATCGTGCAGAGGATCAGAGGAACTTTGGTGTGCATGGATCTTTGAAGGTAACAGGATAGGTGGATAGGGAAATTAAGAAGGCATATGTGATTCTTACCTTTGAGTCAATTGCAAAGTCTGGGAGGTTATGATGGAGCTACAACATGTTGGTTATGTCACAGTTGTGTAGTATGTGCAGTTCTGGTCACAGCTTTGTAGAAAGGACGTGATTGCATTGGAGAGGGTGCAGAGGAGTTTCATAGATGATGCCTTGGGCTAGAGTGTCTCAGCTCTGAAGAGACATTAGGCTAGAGATGTTTTCCGTGGAGTAGAGAAGGCTGAGGGGGAATGTGTTGAAAGTGTCTAAAGTTATGAGCGACTTAGATAGGATTAGTAGAAATAAATTTTTCTTACTCAGTTGAAACTTCAAAGTCCGGGGGTATAAGTTTAAGGTAAGGGGCAGGAAGTTTAGTGGATTTGTAAAGAGATTTTGTTTTCATCTAGAGAGTAATGTATTTCTGGAAATCCCAGCCTGAAAGAGGCACAAGCCTTCGGAACATTTAAAAGTATTTGTGTGCATGTTTGAAATGCCATAGCATAAAAGGTTATGGGCAATGCTGGGAAATGGGATTGGATAAATGTAGATAGGTGTTTGATGACTAGCATGCATGGAATAAGCTGAAGGCCTCTTTCTGTGTAGTAATAATGTGACTGTAGTTGCTGACTGGTTGCTGCTTGGTGTGAAGTAGCAGATTGTTCTCAAACCTTGACCGACACCCCTGGTTAATAAAATGTTTTTCAGTTCTTGCTACTGGATTACCAGGGGCATGTTTGTCTTAGAGCAATGCTTCTGCTGTTAAGCAAATAGTGTTCCTCCTAACTGTAATTATGTCTCTTCCACCCTCCCCGCCCATCTTACATTTTGTGTTTATTATTCAAAACTTTGTTGCAAAATTCAAGTTCAGTGGAGTGAAGCATAGGTGAGTGAGCAGAGATGCTTAGCTGGCAGCATAAATTATGTTAAAATCCTCCCAAATGAAAGGACCAGGCAGGTGATCGCTTATTTTGGAATGATAAGATTTTAAGAGAGTATAAGATTTTACCCACTGTTTCTGTGCTCTCTTTTGACGTTTCTTAAGGAGTGAATATTATGAAAATTGAACACACTTGTTTTGCGTTAAGGGATTTCAGCAAAGGAGAAACAATAAGGGGCTCTTGTGGTGCAGTGGTAGTGATTCTACCCCTGGACCGAAATCACAAGCTTTTGGAGCATTGCTCTTTCATCGGGTAGAGTGAAAAAGAAGCAGATAGGCACAGAATTTAGAGGCAGGGAGATCAAAAGATTGTACGAAAAGTGTGGGAGTGTCGACAGGCTGCATAACAGTCTCTGCAGGTGATTAAAAGTGTCAGAGAGTGCGACTAAAATGTCAACAGCTGAATAACAAGGGATGACCTGTAATCTGATTGAGGCAGAGAGCTAATTCCAAAAAAATTAAAAATAAGGTGGTGCTGAAAACAAACCGAATGGCTGGAATAACATGATAAGTATAAGAGTCGCATACAGATGGTCTAACCAAAGAACCCTACTGTACTGTTCTGTATCTGTAAAATCTTCCTTACTGTCCTGTTTTGACAATATCACCTTGATAAAATATGATCTCTCACTAAGTTAGTTTGTACAAGTTTTGGATTACTTTTTACTTTGGTAAAAACACTTCGAAAGCTTGTGATTTCAGATAAGCTTGTTGGACTAACTTGGTGACCTCATCTACCCCAGTCCAACACCCGCACTTCCACATCAGGTTGACTAGAAAAAATAGGTTAGTTTTTTCTTAAATAAAAGGAAACTAGTATGCTTCCTTATATATTCTTAAGGTAAAGGTTGACGGTGAGGTATTAATCTCAAGTTGGAATCTGTGTAAGTTCACAAAATATTCTGATTAAATTTCAATAAAGTAACTGAAGGACAAATGTTGAAACCTCAAAGATTTTGTTGCATTTACTACTGTGGTGACTTCAGAAATTATAGGCTGTAATTTTGTGTGCAATGTGGTTATGCTGACAGTAATTGCTACCATCTAGTGGCAAGTGTGGCTATAACATACTGAACTGGACCATATATAATTTACTTGAGTTTTTATTTCTTCTTAATTTCTAGGCCTCGTTGCACCTCCACGTGCCTTCAGTGCATTCGGATGAGTTGCTTCATAGTAAGCACTCCCACCCACTTGATTCAAACCAAACCTCTGATGTGCTCAGGTATAGGATGCTGCATCATTCTGCAATTATATTCAAAGTAAATTTGGAAGACTAGTTGTACTTCGGTATTTCTTACTCTGTAGACTAGTTGAGCAGTTTCATCAATAGAATTCTCCCTGCCCCAGTTTTTTACAGTTTAAAGATTTTATCCTTTCTGTGAAGATAAAATAACCGGACTGTACAATTGGAGATAACCCATTCTCACATGTTTGTGTATGAAGGGAAGCATTCGGGAATCTCAAAAATGCTGGTCAATAGTCAATGTTATGCAGTGAGTGGTGCTGATCGGACATTAAATCAAAATCCCCATGTGTATTTGTACATAGCACCTTTTGAAGACAAGCTGCAAGTTTTCAATAGCCTTTTGACCAATGTTATACCTCCATTCAGCATCCAACAGCATTTGGCCAACCATTTATGATGTTGTAGTTCAATAGAATGTTTGTGCAGAATAGCTGGCACACAGCACTGCATTCTACTAATGTGCTTCAGTTATATGCTCAGAAAATGTTTTAGAGGTAGCTTTGTGGATAATTTCTGTTTGAATTTGTTACTTCACACTTCAGGTCAATAGGAATGCTAATTTGTTATTATTTTATGATGTCTGGTGAAACACAGATAAAGTTTTATAATTCCTAGTAGAGGTAATCACCTTTTTAAAAATTTTCAACTTCTAATTAATGGCTGAACGATGACATAACAAGATCTCATATTCTAAGATGCAAAGTAAGTGCAACATAGTATTTAGTTAATGTAGACAATTTAAACTAGTGCAACATAGTATTTAGTTAATGTAGACAACTTAAACTATTGAATGAAATTTTCCTATTTTCCAACCCAATATAAAATTTGCACTTTGTAATTTGTGTGAACAATGTCCCTAAGTTAGACATTCAGTTCCCCAGGGACCAATACACATTGATATTTAGCTCATAATGGTTTGTATCTCTTTTTCTTGCCTAGTCTGGTAATAGTCCCTTCATTCATGGTGAGAAATTTTCCTGGAGATTCTTCCTCTGTTTCAAATGAGGTGAATCTTCCAGACTTGTTTCCAATCCTTATGTATTTGAGTGGGACCTTTTGACCTGCATTCCTGCGTGATGAGCTAAGAAGGTTTTGACTTACAACTGCTCTCTTTCTCTCCTGGATCTTGATGGACTACCTGTGCTGAAGAGATTTCAGGGGTATCTTAGAAACATTTATCCCTTCAAAACACATCTCCAACAGTACAAGTCAAAAGGACCTTTTATTCAGGTCAAAATGCTTAGTTATTCTTGAGACCCGAGCTCTCTTTTATATTTGAAGTTAATGGACAATTTAAAGCATAACTGTTTATAACTTGACATTTTCAATGCCATCCTGGATCTTTGGGGATTAGCAGTGAGTGCAGTTAAGATAGATCTTTCTGTTATTGTTTTCAAGTGCCATCTCCAAACGGACCCCACCAGGGATATATTTCTCTCTCCACCCCTTTCCGCTTTCCGCAAAGACTGCTTTCCGCTTTCCGGGTCCATGCCCCCCAACAACCCACCCTCTCCTCCAGGCACCTTTCCCTGCCACCACAGGAATTGCAATACCTGCGCCCATGCCTCCTCCCTCACCTCCATCCAAGGCCCCAAAGAAGCCTTCCACATCCATCAAAGTTTCACCTGCACATCCACCAATGTCATTTGTTGTATTCATTGCTCCCGATGCGGTCTCCTCTACGTTGGGGAGCCTGGACGCCTTCTCACAGAGCGCTTTAGGGAACACCTCTGGGACACCCACACCAATCAACCACACTGCCCTGTGGCCCAACATTTCAATTCCCCCTCCCACTCTGCTGAGGACATGCGGGTCCTGGGCCTCCTCCACTGTCACTCCCTCATCACCCGATGCCTGGAGGAAGAACGCCTCATCTTCTGCCTCGGAATACTTCAACCCCAGGGCATCAATGTGGACTTCACCAGTTTCCTCATTCCGCGACCCCCCCCCACCTTACCCCAGTTCCAATCTTCCAGCTCAGCACCATCCTCATGACCTGTCCTACCTGCCAATTTTTCTTCCCATGTGTCTGCTCCACCCTCCTCTCTGACCTTCATCCCCACCCCCATCTACCTATTGTACTCTTTGCTACCTTCTCTCCAGCCCCACCACCCTCCCATTTACCTCTCCACCCCGGAGGCTCCCTGCCTCTATTTCTCATGAAGGGCTTTTGCCCGAAACGTTGATTTTCCTGCTCCTCGAATGCTGCCTGACCTGCTGTGCTTTTCCAGCACCACACTAATCTATACTTTGCATCTTGCCAGGAACAGCTCAAGTCTCCCTTTAATCTTTAACAGCCATACCTTCCAGACCTATTTTTAGACAGATGCACAATAAGTCACATGAGCCATTTCATTTTAGCATAAGTTAACAGACCTAAAACACACCAAGTTTTGCTTTTGTAATAATATAAGGAGCTTGTATATGCTTATATTTCGATTTCACATTTTCTGTAAGTGTCTGTTTAAAATTGTAAAATTCCTTTGAACTCTAGGTTTGTTCTAGAACAATACAATGCTCTTTCTTGGCTGACCTGTGACCCTGCCACCCAGGACCGCCGCTCCTGCCTCCCTGTTCATTTTGTGGTGCTGACGCAACTGTACAACTTCATCACAAGCATGTTGTAAACCTAGCAAAAGAGCTGCAAAGATTTCAGGAATTACTCTTCGAAAAGGGATATCGTCTGAGAGGGTCATCAAGAGCAGGAATTGGTAGGAAGGGAAGCATACATTACTCATGGAGAACTTGGAGGGATTCTTGGAATTGGGTCTGAATGACCCCAGGATGCCCCCCCCCCCCCCATTAATTGCCTGGTGGGTTTTAAAGCCACAGGCAGTTATCCAAAAATGCCTGCATCTTAATTTATTGTAAGTTTTTAAATGTTGTATAAATTGTCTTATATTTTGTATTTTTTTTAATTTTTCAAGAAGGTCTATACTGCCTTCAGGCTTTAAAGCATTTGTTGTACTAAAATATCTATAATCGTTTTAAAAGTTTGCTGTAGGTTGCTATAAAGTCAGGGGAGGGAGAGCAGCAAATATCTATTGGTTTAGTGTACATTTTAGTAGGGGTGGGGTTAGTGTTAACCATACCTTGTGTGTGGTAAAAACGCAGCAAAGCTGTGGATGCAGAGTACTTGTACAGTAAATATGTTCACTGTGTTTATATAACTGAAAAATACATCTTATGGCATTTCTTATCATGCATTGTGAAGCCAGCGCTAAAATGGGAGGGGTTGGGGAGGGGTGGGGGGTAGAAATGGGACTGAGGAGGAGGGTTACTCTGGTCAAGGTCAGTCCCAGTGACCTGCCTATTTGTACATAAAGACGTCAGTAACTTTAATTTGTTACTACTGTGTAAAAAAGAAAAATTGTGCAGAATGGTAACTAAATTTTGTAGCAACAGAATTTTTTCCAAAATTGAATCAATGCAATGCAGGTGTGTTGGTCTGTTGTAGTGTTAAGGTTTCTAGGCCCCAGACTCTTATCATTGTCCGAACTTAATGATGGCTTCAGTGAATGGACCGCTTTACAGATCCAGGTACCACAATCCCGACAAAGTCACAGTAGTGTTCCTTCTCAGTTTTTTTTTCTTCTCTGACCATTTTATGTTGTAATTTAATAATTACCTGACCTAATGTTCCTTGCTATCAAACTCCATAGCTGTCTGACTTATAATTTTTTTTCACTGTTCATTCATCTCTCTGTACAATTATAAACTTGTTAATATTTGGATAACTTGTTTTTAAATATGCTTCAGCACTCAATTGTGGGTAACTTGTATTAAGATACAGGTCTTTGAGGAAGACTATCTTTTTGAGAAAGGAGAAACCTATAGATTCTGTAGATTTGCTTATGGGAATCTGTTCTTAGACCATTTCATTTCCCCCCCTACTCACGTCATGTCCCACTCCAGCTTTACAGTGCAGTGCCTTCCCTCTTGATAGCCTAAAATGTTTAAGCATTGCCTTGAAGTAAATTGTGTGTTTTGATAAAACAATTCTAAGGTTCTAACTAATGGCATAGTTTGAAGCTAAAGGAAAAAAAAACGCATTATTTTAGGAAGTGAAATTACAGCTATCATTTAAGAAACATTGTCATTTGCAATAGGATTTGGAATAAATATCAATAGAGTTGATTCACGACATATTATTAGTTAATCTCTTCCTATGGTGTTTCAGAATTTGCAATCAACCCAGTTCAGAGATGGTATTATACACCTCTGGAGTAGATGGGACTTGAATCCAGGCCTTTTGGTTCAGTAAGAACACTATCAGTGTGGTACAAGAGCCCCTATGGTGTTGTGCATCAAGACCAATTGTAGGCTTCAGCTGACGGATAGCAAAGGCTAATTGGACATGGTCATGCAAATTAAATTCACTCCTGATTTGAAGTCTCATGTTTTGTTCTTTTAAAATATTCCTATAATGCATTCCTCTATCCACATGAAACTGTCTGTTAAAACATGCTGGACTTTAGTTATACTATTTTGCCTGTGATGCTATACTACTACTTTTGAGAGAGAGCTTTAATTGTAGTCTGACAAATTTGCATAGACAATTCCCATATAAATATGAATGCGAGATCAGTGTTCCCAAGGAAGTGTGTGCAGATGGATTTCTAGTATTTTTCCATGTATGTGTGTATAACATGAGAATTACTATGCAGTTACCGTAACTAAAGTATTATAACTGTTAATGGTATTTGAGCCTTGACAAAAGTGAGACCAGACAAATTTCAAATTGAAGAAGTCTTAAATTCTAAGATCTCTTAAATTTAGAAATTTCTAGCATCCATGCATTTCTGTATTAGATTATCTATTAAATGTGCTGCAAAAATATGCATTTGAGTTTCATCTAAAAGAAGTCTTAATCAAATTTTCTAATAAAATAATAATTTTATAATTACAATTACAAAAAGTGAAATTTGCTACAAGTGTTGGGTGTCTCCGATCACTTGTCTGAGTTGTTTTCAATTTGTTAATTTCAAGAAGTTTCATCAAATTTCACTGAAACCGGTTTACGTTTGTTTTCTTGTATTTTTTTTTTGAAGACTGGCTCGATAAGAGAACCTTTCTAATATCTGAAAATATTTCATTACAGCAGTAACTCCTTAAAAACCCTGATCAGCACTACTCTATAATGTTCACTCCTTTGAAAAAGATAAATTGTGCAAGAACATTAGAACAAGATCCAACTTTTTTTTAAGCCATATGTGTCCTAATGTAAAAGCTTTAATACATATACTAAATTTATAAGCGCCTTAATTGTTTAACTATATATGTAATTGCTATTACCTTGCAGAAGATACTTTTTTAGGGAGGAGGTTGAAAGCTGTTTTTAAATAAAAAAAAATGTTGCACTGAACCTTAAATACTATGAAAACAATTCAAAATGGTTAATACTGTCATGAAAACATTTGGACTGTTTCTTGAACTGAAGGCACTTTTGTTAAAACTGTTGAACACCTGGCTCCCAGCCTTGAACAGAGCCTTGAGTCATTGACTTCTTGAATTCCTATACCTTTTGTCTAACTTGTGAATTTTCTTCTCACTGGATGAGGCCTCTTGCAGGATCAAATTTATTCACTTTTAAGTGCAAAGTCAGATGAAGGCATGAGCGAACCAGCTTGGCTCATTTTTACAAAGTGTTTGGCCTGTGTCGAGGTGTGATCTGCTGGAAATTGGGAGAACATGTGGATATTTTGTTTTGTTATAAGAAGGTAGATAAGGATGTCAGGGATATTAAATCTATAATTGAACGTATTATATTTTTGCTCCCATTGAAGTCCCAGCCCAGCTTTATTCTTGATACATTAAATTGAAAACTTAGCATATTTTAAGGTCATTTGAATCATGCAGCATAGTGGTTAGCACTACTGCCCCCTCACAGTCAGGGACCAAAATCCGTTCAGCCATAAGTGACTGACTGTCTGGTTTGCATGTTCTCACCATGGTCTATATGGGTTTTCTGGTTTCCTCCCACAGTCCAAAGATGTGCAGGTTAGGTGGATTAGCCATGGTAAATGTGGGGTGATAGAGGATGTAGGTCCAGGTGGGATGCTTTTTGGAGGGTCAGTACAGAATCAATGGGCCAATGACCTCTACCTGCACTGTAGGGATTCTATGCCTTATGCTGTTGTGGAATAGCATTCTTTGGTTGAGGTGTGGCTATGTTGTATAAAACAATCAGAACAATTTCAAGTAGAAAGAACATTGCTTTAGCAAAGTGTTTCTTTCTATTTTGTTTACTCATGGGATGTAGGTGTCACTGGCTGGACCAGCCTGTGTTGCCCATCCTTGAGAAGGTAAGCTGCCTTTTTGAACCACTGCAGTCCATTTCATGTAGATAGATCCACAATGCTGTTAGGGTGGGAGTTCCAGGTTTGTGGCTTAGCGATACTGGTGGTATATTTTCAAGATAGGACGGTGAGTAGCTTGGAAGGCATCTTGCAGGTGGTGGTGTTCCCATGTATCTGGTGCCCTTGGCCTTCTAGATAGCCGTGATTGTGGGTTTGAAAGGTGCTGTCTTGGGAGTTTTGGTGAATTTTTGCAGTGTACCTTGTAGATGCTCCTACCGAACATCGGTAGTGGAAGAAATGAATGTTTGCAGAAATATTTCTGCAGCTGCTATCCTAATATTGGAGCTATCAGTGCTAATCTCGTTTCCTAATTTCCCTGTATATTTCTTTGTACTTTATCTAAATCCTTTGCGGCTGCAGGGTCATTGTCTTTTATATTGCTGAAATGTATAGCAAAATATATATACACCAGTATGATAAATGTATTTGTAAATGATGGTATACCTTTTACAAAATGGTAAATGCTATGATTACCTAGTTAATTTAAACTGGATTGTTAAGCACAAAGCTCCACAACATTTGAAAAACTATAGTAGCTGCATACTTTATTTCTAAACATAATGTCAGAGAACTATTAGGTTAAATAAAATTATTTTTTTGTTTGTCTTTCTTCCCCATTGTCTACCTGCCAACATATTTATTTTCAAGTTTTAAATCCCCAGTCCATTAATTTGGGGGGTGGTGGTGGTGGATTGCACAGTTGTTCAAGAGCAGCTATTAAGAGGTGAGCTCTGTGTCCTTCCATTTGTCAGGGGTTTCGACACCTCATAAATATTATTGGGAACCAAGTATTTCTATTTTATGTGCATGAAGATGACTTGGATATCTATCATATAAAACTTCAGATGCTCTGTTTCTACTTCTCATTAATGTTAACCACAGGATATCAGTAATCAAAACATATTTCCATTTAAACTATTAATTTTTTTTTTACCTTTTTAGTTTCTCATGACAGTGGGTAAGTTTTACAATAAAAATAATTTTCAAATTTAAATTGTGCAACAAGAAATTGGATTCTTTTACTGTCAAACTTCATTTTCCATAACCTTTGGAGACCAGTGCTAGCAGCTGAATAGTATGACATTTATTTACATTAATATTTAAAGTAATTGCGATCGTTGCTTTAATTATTATGGTTGATTTTTTTTCTGTACATTGCCACCTAAATAATCACATAGCTGTGTTCATTCTAGACACTTAACCACCTACACATGGCCTTGTAATTAATAGTTTTAAATAACTAGGTGACTATAAGAATTCTTATTCATTCATGGGATCTGGGTGTTGCATACTAGTTGCATTTATTGTTCATCTCTAATTGCAGGTGCTCTTGAGTGCCCACCTTGAATTGTTGCAATACTTGAAATTTAGACATACCCACAGTGCTGTTAAGAGTTTCAGAATTTTTAACTGAGATGGAATGGCAATTAATATCAAAGACAAGATGGTGTTGGAGGCAAACTTCCAACTGTTGTTGCTTCAGTAGTTGTCGCCATGGTCGAGGTAACCGGTTTTGAAGGTGTTGTTGAGCTCTGTCAAAGTGCAGGTGTTACCCACAATTTATTGCTATGATTGTTTTTAAATATAGGGAAAAGCAGTCATTTAACTGGACTGTCTTTTAATACAAATGTTAGTAGAAAATAACTGAAAACTGATGTTTTTCTGGCGTTTCACAGCATATGGTCTCCATAGATATCTGTAGCATTTTAAATTTTCTTGACTTCCTGGTCATGTTGAAACCAGGATCTGAAAGTGGTCCATTTCATGTGCAAACACTAGCAATCCCAGTACTTTATTAATGCATTGCTTAAACGTTTGTCTTATTTAAATTTCATAATTTAATCTTTTTGTCAAAATATTTATAGATTGAGCTGAAATTGCAGTAGATTTAAAAAACTCAAATTTTATTAATTGTTGAATTTTACAGAGTTGATGCCTTGCTTATTTTTTAAAAAAAAAGGAAAAAAAAATTGGGAGAACATGCCATGTTTTGCTGAATAGTTGGTTGTCTGTAACAACTGGGCGAGCAGAGATGAGACCCCAGCTGTGGTGAGGACCGGTCCACTTTTTTCCCCTTTTTGCGTGTCCTACTTTGGTATAAAACATCCTGCTTGTGAAGCTGCAGTTGTGGTTCAAGAGTCTTTCAACAAATTATGAACAAATTTTAGTCTGGAGATCGTGGCAAACACTAAAAGCTACATACAGTCCAAAAAAAAACAAATTATGGTTGAATTGTTCAAAAGGTTTATACTTTTTAAACATTTCCAAATAAATAATTTATTCATAATATTGGTGTGACCCTGTTTTTGCATTCATTTCTTTGTTGCTGACTGTCTCTCAATGTATTACATCTGTTATTTGAAGTTGCAGAAGAAATGTTACTGTGACTATTACCTGACTGGAAATATACCGAATTAGTCAGCTGAAATCAGAAGGACTAGTTCATATTATAAAAAACAAGCAAAGTTTTAATCGATTAAAGGATAGCAGTCACAGATCATTCAAAGATAGTAAAATATTTAACAAGTTTTGAAAGTACTTGTACAGTTTCTCAGGTTTTTAAGGTATAGGACACTATTGTCCTTATTCGGTAAATGTTGTTATCACAGTGTCTTCATTGAACCGAGAGACCATATTGGGGATGCTTCCTGTGGACTTTGTTTGAGGTGCCACATTTCAAATAATGTCAGTTTTTAATGCATGATTTAGACACTTAAATCTTTAAATTTGTATTAAAATTTTAATTCCTGCCTTACAAATCCCAAACTCTATTTCTTCTATCTTAAAACTGGTTGGGGTAGCCTGTGTGCAATGTGAGAATCTCCACTTAGAATAATAGAATTGGCCACAGTTAATTGGCAAGATTGAAGCTTTATTAGACATTTTCTAACAAATTTTGCTTGACCTCTGCTTCAAGCAACAGTTGTAAAGTTGACCCAGTTAAGTCCATCTAAAAATACTATGCACTGCTTTACCATCACCACCACACACTTTTATTCACTCTTTGACTGCTATTGATCTGAAGCACAGAGAAAATACAATCAACTGTTCTCCTTAGGAGTAATCAGAATCTCTGGCTTGAACAAAGGATTAAGAACCTATACAAGAATAATCAAAGTGATCGCAAAAGATGCACATGGCAGTGATCTACAGTCAAGCTACAGAAAATCAGATAAATTGAAAACCGAGGGGTAAGGTATCTAAAGATCAAAAATAGCAGAAAACAGAAGGGAAAAGGGAGAGGTTTGTAGCTGAGAGACCACATGCTACCCTTGGTTTTGCTAGTATGGTTTTGCTACAAGGACTTTTCTTGAAAGGCGTGGCACTTGGGTTCCATGAATCCAGCCCAGAGAACCTGTAACAACTTCAGGAGTTAAGTGAAAAGGTAAAAAAAATGCAGAAAAGCAACTGAAATTCTGTAATACAGAGTGATCTGGGTGTCCTTGCACATGAATCTCAAAAGGTAGTGCACAGTTACAGGGGAAAAGGAACAATAGAGAGCAAGACCACAGTCACATCAGCCATGATCTTATTGAGTAGCAGAGTCATCTTGAAAGGAAGAATAGCCTATTGTTGCTCATATTTCTTCAATATATAAATTACAGTACTACCAAAATAACACAAACCCCTGAGCTTCATTCTGGTATGAAACACATGCATTTTTTGTGAAAAGTTTAAAAACCATGTGGTAGGAAAATGATTTCTGTGTCCTTTGAGTACCATGGATAAAGGTTAGGTTGAGGCACAGGAAAGACTAAGTTGTCATTTCAGCTTCAGTTCAACTTTATGGTCATTGTATACACAAATTCTTTAAGAGCAGGAATAATCTTCAATTTGGCCAGAAAGTTAGTCCACTTTCAAAAAATGTTTTTTTTTAAAAGTTTTTTTCCCCCACAGAAGTATCCATCCAAATTTAAAGTTAGTCACATTTCAATGTTACTGCAATCCATTTCAGTCAGCAAGTCGTACACAGAGCATACCCGAATACATCTGATTCTAATCCAAAGTTGTAGTTTCAACTGCCTCAAAAGCAACCTGTTATCACACTCTGTACCACCTTGTGCATGGTACTACCAATGGCTTTTACATTTGACAAAACTTTCTCAATTCTGTTACTAAACTCCAACAACTGCTGTGTTTATTATCTCCAGAAATGTTGCTTCAACACGCTGGCACAGAAGCACATCAGGATCCAAACATTCTGGTGCAGGTGTCTCACTATGTTTAGTCCTGTCCAGACCCGCAGTGCAGTAGAAGTCAGGAGTTACTTCAGTCTTCTCCTTTAGATATTTGAGACCTGTGTAAAGCATGTCAGAGTTTCCATAAAGTAAATAGTAAAAGGAATCAATTCAAATACAATACTCAATGTATTGGTTTTGGAATGGTACCATACGAACAAGTAGGAGGTCACTCAACCATGATCTTACTGAAAGACAGGCTAACTCCTGTCTGTGCCAATAACCTTTCATTGCCCATATAATCGAATCTACCTACTTAGAGTCGCACAGAAACAGACTTTTCAGTCCAACTAGTCCCACATACCTGCTCCACGTCCATAATAATCCTCTAAACCTTTCCTATGTATTTTAAACGTTAAATTGTACCCACATCAAACACTTCCTCAGGAAGTTCATTCCAGACACTAACCACCCTGTGTAAAATTATTGGCACTTGTCTTTTTATAAATCTCTCTCCTCTCACCTTTAAAAATGCCACCTTGAAATCCCCCATCCCAAGGAAAAGACTATTAACATTATCTATACCTCATTATTTTATAAACCTCTCTTCTGCGTGGTTTCGGCTGGAGCAGAGTGATGATGGAAGCAGAGTAAGACACTCCAGCTGGAGCTCGCCAGCTCCTTTTCCTTTTTATCCCCCCTCTTACTGCAATTTCTCTTCTAAATCCTGTTCCCCCCCCAAAAAAAAACTTTGAACTTCTGAAAGTACCTATCTAGAGGGAATGAAGAATGAAGTCAGAGACCAGCCCAACACCGGAGATGAATCGGGGTGGGATTAGAGCAAGCATGGGGTGAGTTGCGGCCGGAGTGGGAAGCAGAATGAGCACAGTCAGAGGCCTGGAAATGAGTTGCAGCTGCAGAAGCAGAGAGACTGCAGGCCAAATCCTGGAAGCAAGTCGTGGCTGGAGCGGCAGCAGAACGAGTGTAAGTTAAACCCGAGCCGGATAACAGCAGCAGAGTGAGCGCAGGCCAAGTCTCGGCCTGAGCTGGGAGGTAAGTCCTGGACAGAGGTCAGTGTGTGGAGGCAGCACGGCTTCGTGTACTTAAGCCCAGAAACACTGACTTAATGAAAATGAGTACTTGAGTACTTCAAAAGATACTTTTTAACTTTTGCATTCCTGTGCTCATTTATTTCTTTTTTTAAAAAAACTGCAGCTGATTCTGATATAACAATAGTTCTGTTGCCGTGCAATCCCGTGTTTATAAGAAAATCACAGCACCATTTAAACTGGAATCACATTACAGCCAATACAGGCAAGGAAAGTTCATGTTCTACAAATAATACTCTAAATTCTTCAACCATGTTATAGCTAATGTGGGTTGAAGACACATATTATTAGCAGAACCGACTGTACTTCAACAACACTTAAAAGTATCTGTACCGAGCATGGCGCCAAGGTGACATTACACACCTTTCATTGCACATGAAATAAAGGCTGTTCTACTCTATACTCTAGTGAAAACAGTCCCAGCCTATCCAGCCTTTCTTTATAACTCAAAACTTTCCATACCCAACAACATCCTGGTAAACCTCTTCTGAACACACTCCAGCTTCATAAAATCCTTCCTATACCTGGGTGAAGAGAACCAGCAGAGGTGTCACCAATGTGGTCATCTCATCAAGACTTCCCAATTCCTATATTCAAAGGACCGAGCAATGAACCACCTTATCAATATGTGATACAACCTTCAAGGACTACACACTTGAATCCTAGGTCCTTCTGTTCTAGAACACTACCCAAAGTCCTATCATTAATTGTATTAGCCTGGTTTGTTGAACCCAAATGCCATTCACCCAAATTGAACTGAAAAATGGCAGATGGAGTTCAGTGACCATTTGATCAAGATCACTTTGTAATCTTAGAAATCTTCTTCACTGTCTACTATGCCACCAATTTTAGTGTTGTCCACAGACTTACCATCTGAATCATTTATGTAAAAGACAAACCAAAGAGGACCCAGAATCACTGGTGACAGGTCTCCAGTCTGAGAAGCAACCCTCCAGCACCACACTCTACTACCATTAAGTAATTATGGTAAGCTCACACTGAAAACCATGTAACCTAACTTTACTAATTAGGCTACCAGCAGAACTTTGTTTACTTTGTCAAAAGCTTTACTAAAGTCCATGTTTTTGTTCTGCCCTTAATCTTATTGTAACTCCCTCAAAAAAACTCAATCAAGTTTTTGAGACATTATTTTCCTCACACAAAATCATGCTGACTAACCATAATCAATGTTTGCCTCTCAATGTCCATAAATCGTATCTTTTAAGGGTAAATTGTTGGAGGTGATTTTAAAGTCAAACTCTCAGGTCTGCCGTTCCTTAGTTTCTCCTTACAACCTTTCTTAATTTCCCAGAACATTAGCCTGGGGATCTGCTTGCTAGGCTTGTGACATTACCACTACATAACACCTCCCCTTAATAAATATTTTCAGTGGCATAATGGTTCATAACCTGAGGAGACAGATTTTTAAAAATGATCTGCAAGAGAACTGTCATGTGATCTGGAATGCTTAAACTGAAAGAATGGAAGAAATAGATTGTGGACCTTTCATAAGATAATTTGATAGCTATTTGAAGGGACTAGAAAGACTTGCGTCTTAAAAATATTTAAATATTCTGCATTCAATGCCTTTTGAGGAAGGAAATTTCAATCCTCAAAAAAAAAAACACAACAAACTAATCTGTCTTAAATGGATAGCTCCTTATTTTTAAATTATGAGCCCTAGTTCTAGATTCTCTCATGAGGGAACATCCTTTCCTGATCCACTAGGACCTCAGAACGTCTGTCAAAGTCAAGAGGATAGGATAGGCTAGTATCCTCTAAAGATAACCCTTCATTCCAGGTATTGGGCAGTAAATCTATTATCTGCTTCAAAAACATTAAAATCCTTCTTTAAATATGGTGACCAGTACTGTACAAAATACTCCAGTTATACAAGGCACTGGTGAGATTGCATCTGAAGTATAACAACCCTACTCTTGCATTCAGCTCCCCCACAATAAAATATTATAATAGTTTTCCTAATTACATACTTATACCTGCAATTTTAACCTTCTGGGACAGCCAGATCTCTCTGCATTCCTCTCACTAATTAGACTTAAAAAAAAAAGCATCTTAAGTCTTTCTGCCAAAATGGACAGTTTCCCACATTATATATCCCTTTGGAGGTTCATCCCCTCTTCACAACTTTTTATTCGACTATCTTTGTAATCTGGATACTATGGCACAACACTATTCGTCACAACCAGTTAGACTTGTAGGAAGTTACATATTTCAAGATGGCATCTCCGTTACATTGTGATCTAGTATGCTGACCCAAAGCTGAAGGAATGATTCGCTGGTTTGTACAAAGTTGGAGGCAGGCTTGCATGCTACATTCCCTCCTTTCAAGGTTTAAAGCATATGGAACGCAATCTGAATTTACTGATTTTTGTTTCTGGTACCAAATGTAAAGGTGCTGCACCTCAACTAACAGTACTGCACAGGGCCAGTCAATTGGCCAATAATAGGGGATGCATCACAGGTACATAAAGTGTCATCTTCACGTCTAAGATTTACTCAATTTAAAGTAAATAAACATTATTTTTAATCACTTAACTCTCAAATACATACGCGTGATGATGGGATCAATATCCTGTGCTTGAGTGGCAACATGTGAGGCACACACTTGTCCAGTTTGGATTAGTAATGAGGTTACGTCGTCATATAGTGGAGGAAAAGCTCGACAGAAAGAAACCAAACAGGGCAATGTAGGCATGAAGAAAGCAAACCTCTTGGCCTGGGTCAACACTATAAGGAAAAAAAGATTGTTTTAAAAGTTTATTTGTTATGGAGACTGAAGTTTTACTTTGCAAATACTGATCAAATGCTTTCCACGTTTACTCCGTCACTGCCTTAATAAACACAAAGATCACAGTTTGTGTTCTTCTAAACCGTACTATTGTTCATTGCTCTCCTGGAATCATCTATCATCTCCAGGTGTTTAATACACTTGCATTCTTTTCCAATAGACCATAATTGTAGAACTTACTGCCTTCAGCAGTTTTCACGACCCTTAAAATCCAGGCCAATGGAATCCCAATTTGGATTTTCACAGAGGAAATCAAATTTATTAAAAACTTCATCCATTTGATTAAACCATCGTAGCACCAAGGAACAACAGTGATTTCTTGGTGACTTTGTACACAGTTTCAAACATTGATGTTTTAGCAGGAGATTAATTTCTTTCTCAGATTTTGATTTTAATTCAGGTTTTCTGTAAAATAACAGCAAATAAGAACATAGGAACCAGGAGTTGTCAATCAAATCATTGGGTTTTGCTCAGTTTATACGATGATGATTGATGCCACCTTGGCCTCAACTCCATTTTACTGCCTGCTTTCCATAACCCTTTAAACTGTTACTGATTAAAAATCTGGTCCATCTCAAATGTGTTCAGTGTCCTGGCACCACTGCTCTGTGGAGTAGTGAATTCCATAGATGGAGGACCCTTTGGAAATTCCTCTTCATCCCTGTTTAAATCTGCCACCCCTCAGCCTAAAACTATGACCACTCCAGATTGTCCAAAATAAGGAAAGATCCTCTTTATGTCTACTTTATCAACCCCCATTAGCATCTTGGATGTGTCAATTAGACGTCCTCCAGTGAGTACAAGCCTGAACTGCTCAATCTCATCATGGGGTGAGCCTGGAATTAACTGAGTGAATCCAATGCAATTAGATCCTTGCTCAAGTAAAGACACCAAAACTGTGTGCAGAATTTCACATGCAGTGTCACCAACGCCTTGTACAGTTGCGACGCTTTCCTACTTTAATACCCCATTCCTTTAGCGATTAAATGCTAAAATTGTATTTACCTCATTACCTGCTGTACCTGAATACTAGCTCAGATTCCGTGGGCATCCAGATCTCTGCACCAAAGCATTTGAGGTTTCTCTCTATTTAGGTAATAAGTTGTCTTTTAATTTTTCTGACCAATATGGATAATCTTACACTTATCCACATTAAACTCCATCTGTCACATTTTGGCATAATCACCCAACTTATCCATTTGTAAATTTATTTCTTTGTAACTTCGTTTTCTACCTATTTTAGTGTAATTTACAAATTTGGCTATAGTACTTTCTATCCCTACATTCAAGACATTAATATAAATTGCGAATAGTTGGGGCCCTCCGAACAGAATCCTGTGGCACTTCTAGCTTACCAGAAAAAGACCCATTTATCCCAACTCTGCTTTCTATTGGTTAGCCAATCCTCTATCAGAGCTAGTATATTACCCCTAACCCCATGTGATCTTACCTTGTGTGGCACCTTATCAAATGCTTTCTGGAAATTGAGATAGACTACATCTACAGGAGCCCCATGATCCACTTTGCTTGTTACATCTTCGAAGAATTCTAGTAAATTAGTCAAACATAATTTACTCTTCATAAAACTACGTGACTCTTGTGGATTATGTTCGGACTTCCCAAATGCCCCATTACCACTTTATCTGTGAGCACCACTTTTAACTCAACAGTCTCGTCCATTTTATGCTAATTTTCTTTCAAACTTTATCTTTTTGTTACTTTTTTTTTAAAAAGAAACCCTTTATTGGTCTTACTCTCCAACCTGCCAATGACTTTTGCAAAAGTGTACTGCAGTTTTCGATTTATGTTGCCTTTAACTTCCTTGCTTAGCCATGGCTGTTTTTTTCCCCTCTTTCTTACAGTCTTTATTCTTCTCTGGACTATACTTCAGTCGTAACGGATATCTCCTTAACCTAGATGACTGGTAACTCTCTATTTTGGAGTAGTGACTCGGGGATTAAAAAGATATTTATCCCTTTAAGAAGGGTTGGAGCAATGAAAAGCAAGCTCATTCTCATTTAAAGACTCTATCCAAGATGCATTTTACACTAAAAATAAAGGAAAGGATGGTTTAATGTCTTACCAGCAATTGAGGACCTCACCTGTGAGTACTGTTCCCATGACATTGATGGACAAGCGAGCTACACTGAGAGACTTGGGCAGTGCATACTGGATACACAAGTGGGACAAAAGCTGAATAGCAAATATCTAAACAGAGATGTAATTTATTAGAATTTTTTGAACAAATTATTTTCAAACATTCTTGACCTCAAACTCCTTGTTTTCAGGTTAAGTTAAGGTCAAGATGTGAGTTTTAGGTTGGGGAGGGGGTGCACTTTAAATCTACTCATCATGTCCAATACCTCCATAAAAGTGTACCATGCCAACATTTCTACATCTTAAATGAATGCAATAAATTTCACAAGGTATGCAGAATCAGATTAATTCTTATATCTGAATATAGAAAATACCAATTATTTTGGAGGTGGACTATTCTCCATAATTAGTTTTAACAAAGTTCATGGTGCTCTAGTAATTTTATCATACATAACTTTTATTTTTTTTTAAAAAGGTAATGATCTGTTATAGACCATGCCAGACACCCTCAAAATATTTTAAGAAGGTAGCCCAGACCATAACCTGTAGTGCCTCCCACCCACCTCCTCTAAACTTACATCACTCAAGGAAAATCAAGCTAGCTTTTTTTCCTCTTTGGTTTCTTAGTAAGGGACATTAGCAGAGATGGTAGTGCAGGCAATGCAATGTTCCTCCTGTGGGATGTTTGAGGTGAGGGCTACCATTTGTGTCCCAGCTGAGTACACCTAACTCCAGCTCCTTGAAGACAGTGTTAGGATACTGGAACTGGATGAACTCGGGATCATTCGTGAGGCAGAGACAGTTATAGATAAAAGCTACAGGGAGGTGGTTACTCCTGGAAATGAAGATAATTGGGTGACTGTTAGGGTAAGAAGCTGTTAGGGTAAGAAGCAGTCAGTGCAGGGATCCCCTGTGGCTGTTCCCCTGTAAAACAAGTATACCGTTTTGGAAACTGTTTGGGGGATGGGGGGGAGAGAAAAGAGGGGGATGACTTACCAGGGGTAAGCCATGGGGTACAGGTCTCTGGCACAGAATCTGTCCCTGTTGCTCTCAAGGGAAGGGAGCAGAGGAGTAGCTCATTAGTCATTGGGAACTCCATAGTTAGGGGGACACTTAGGAAATCCTGTGGGAATGAGAGAGACTCATGGTTGGTCTGTTGCCTCCCATGTGCCAGGGTCAGTGATTATCAGATCTTGTTTTTGGGATCCTTAAGTCGTGGCCCACATAGGCACTAACAACATAGGAAAAGGGATGGGAATGTGATGCAGAAATTCAGGGAGCTAGGGTGGAAGTTTAGAGCAAGAACAAACTGTTGTTATCTCTGATTTGTTACCTGTGCCACGTGCTAGCAAGGTGAGGAACAGGGAGAGAGAGCAGTTGAACACATGGATACAGGGATGGTGCAAGAGGGAGGGATTCAGATACTTGGATAATTGGAACTCATTCTGGGGTAGATGGGACCTCTACAAACAGGATGGTCTACACCTGGGGGGGGGGGGGAAATTTGCTAATGCTCTTTGGGAGGATTTAAACTAATTCAGCAGGGGTTGGGAACCTGAATTGTAACTCCAGTATACAGGAGGTTGAGAGTAGTGAGGCCATGAATAAGGTTTCAAGATCGCAGGACTGTACCAGCAGGTAGTAAGGTGGTTTGAAGTGTGTTTACTTCAATGCCAGGATCATCCAGAATAAGGTGGGTGAACTTGCAGCATAGGTTGGTACCTGGGAGTTCAGTGTTGTGGTCATTTCGGAGACATGAATAGAGAAGGGACAGGAATGGTTATTGCAGGTTCCGGGGTTTACATCAGAGAAAGTTGTAAAAGGGGGCGGGGGGGGAGGGAGGTATGGCATTGTTGGTCAAGGACAGTATTATGGTGGCAGAAAGGACGTATGAGGACTTGTCTACTGAGGTAGTATGGGTTGAGGTTAGAAACAGGAAAGAAGAGGTCACCCTGTTGGGAGTTTTCTATAGGCCTCTGAATAGTTCCAGAGATGTAGAGAAAAGGATAACAAAGATGATTCTGGATAGGAGCTAGAGTAACAGGGGAGTTGTTATGGGGGACTTTAACTTTCCAAATATTGACTGGAAATGCCATAGTTTGAGTACTTTAGATGGATCAGATTTTGTCCAATGTGTGCAGGAGGGTTTCCTGACACAGTATGTGGATAGGCCAACAAGAGGAGAGGCCACATTGGATTTGGTACTGGGTAATGAACCTAGTCAGGTGTTAGATTTGGAGGTAGGTGAGCACTTTGGTGATAGTGACTACAATTTGGTTAAATTTACTTTAGCGATGGAAAGGAACAGGCATATATACCACAGGGCAAGAGTTATAGCTGGAAGAAAGGCAATTATGATACGATTAGGCAAGGTTTAGGATGGAGAAGGAAACTGCAGGGTATGGGCACAATTAAAATGTGGAGCTTGTTCAAGGAATAACTACTGCGTGTCCTTGATAAGTATGTACCTGTCAGGCAGCGAGGAAGGGAGGGAACCGTGGTTTATTAAAGAAGTTTAATATCTTGTCAGGGGGAAGAAGGAGGCTTATGTAAAGATGAGATGTGAAGGCTCAGTTAGGGAGCTCGAGAGTTACAAGTTAGCCAGGAAGGACCTAAAGAGACAGAGAGCTAGGAAGAGTCAGGAAGAGACATGAGAACTCTTTGGCAGGTAGGATCAAGGAAAACCCTAAAGGAGGGGTGGGGAACCTGCGGTATTAAGGCTGCATACGGCCTTCTAGGCCATTGTGTGTAGCCTTTTGAATGAATCCAAATTTTGCTGAACAAATCTTTTTATTTTTATTTTAATCTTAAAATGAATGTATTTGAAATACCAGAGAGTAAAAGAAAATTCAACGAAATAATCCTCACAGACTGACTGCCACAATTAAAAAAATTTCGACATCTGCTATGCTCATGATTTAGTTATAGTGCGACTCTAGAATGTACGTTATCTTCCCCGCCTGACTGGCGCCACTACGCCAGTGTTTATCAACTTATGACAACAGTGCACGTGGCTTTCCATTTGAAGTGAAATTTGAGAATAGTTACACAATCTAATCGTATCAACATTTATATAATTGAAGTTTCTTGGATGTGGCTTTACAACATGAAAAAGGTTCCCACCTCTGTCCTAAAGCTTTCTATAGGTATGTCAGCAATAAAAGAATGGCTAGGGTAAGATTAGGGCCAAATGAAGGACAGTAACGCGAGGTTGTGCATGGAGTCCGAAGAGATAGGAGAGGTGCTAAATGAATTTTTTTTGTATTCACACAAAAAAAAATGTTGTCAAGGAGAATACTGAGACACAGGGTATTAGACTAGATGGGATTGAGTCAAAGAAGTGTGGCGCTGGACAAGCACAGCCAATCAGGCAGCATCAGAGGAGCAGAAGAGTTGATGTTTCAAGCATAAGCTCTTTATCAGAAACATTCATAAGAAGGAGATGTTAGCAATTCTGAAGTATGAAAACAGAAGTTCCCTGCGCTGGCTGGGATTTATTCTAGGATTTTCTGGGAAGCTGGAGAGGAGATTGCAGAACTTTTGGCTTTGATCTTAATGTTGTCATTATCTACAGGAATAGTGCCAGAAGGCTGGAGGATAGCAAATGTTGTCCTCTTGTTAAGGGGAGGAGTGACAACCCTGGTAATTATAGACCAATGAGCCTTACTTCTGTTGTGGGTAAAGTGTTGGCGAAGGTTATAAGAGATAGGATTTATAATCAACTAGAAAGGAATACTTTGGTTAGGGATAGTCAACATGGTTTTTGTGAAGGGTAGGTCGTGCCTCACAAACATTCTTGAGTTCTTTGAGAAGGTGACCAAACAGGTGGATGAAGGTAAAGCAGTTGATGTGTATATAGATTTCAGTAAAGCATTTGATAAGGTTCCCCACCGTAGGCTACTACAGAAAATACAGAGGCATGTAGTTGAGGGTGATTTAGTGGTTTGGATCAGAAATTGGCTAGCTGTAAGACGACAGAGGGTGTTGGTTAATGGGTAATGTTCATCCTGAAGTTCAGTTACTAGTGGTGTACTGTAAGGATCTGTTTTAGGGCCACTGCTGTTTGTCATTTTTATTAATCTCCTGGAAGGGGGCACAGAAGGATGGGTTAGTAAATTTGTGGATGACACTAACGTCAGTGGAGTTGTGGACAGTGCGAAAGGATATTGCAGGCTACAGAGGGACATAGTTAAGCTGCAGAGGTAGGCTGAGAGGTGGCAAATAGAGTTTACTGCAGAAAAATGTGAGGTGATTCACTTTGGAAGGAGTAACAGGAATTGAGAGTGCTGGGCTAATGGTAAGATTCTTGGTAGTGTGGATGAGCAGAGAGATCTCAATGCGCATAGATCCCTAAAAGTTGCCACCCAGGTTGACAGTGTTAAGGCGCCAAATGGTGTGTAACCCTTCATTGGTAGTGATTGTGTTTCGGAGCCATAAGGTCATGTTGCAGCTATACAAAACTGGTGTGGCCGTACTTGGAGTATTGCATACAGTTGTGGTTGCTGCATTATAGGAAGCATGTGGAAGCATTTAAAGAGTGCAGAAGAGATGTTCCCTGGTATGGAGGGAAGGTGTTATGAGGAAAGGCTGAGGGACTTAAAGCTGGTTTTGTTAGAGAGGAGGTCAAGAGGTGACTTAGAGGCATACAAGATGATCAGAGGATTTGGACGGGGGGACAGTGAGAGCCTTTTTCCTCGGATGGTGATGGCTAGCACAAGGGGACATAGCTTTAAATTGAGGGGTGATAGATATAGAACAGATGTCAGAGGTAGTTTCTTTACTCAGAATAGTAAGGGCATGGAATGCTCGGCCTGCAACAGCAGTGGACTCACCAACATCAAGGACATTTAAATGGTCATTGGATAAACATATGGGTGAAAATTGAATAGTGTAGGTTAGATGGGCTTTAGATTGGTTTCACAGGTATGCACAATACCGACAGCCAAAGGGCCTGAACTGCACTGTAAAGTTCTAACACTTGTATTTTTTAAATGGCAAATGTAAAGTGGATATTCCAGGAGTGATGCAGCTGGTCAAGCCACTCTGTTTCAAGCAAAACAATTTATTTACACACTGCAGTTGAAATATGAACAAAAGAGAACAACTATTTTGAAACCCAACTAACACAAAATCGCAACTTAATGAAGCTATTTCAATTCCCGCAATATCCCATAAACACATCCCTTGGCAAATGGTATATTCAAATGCAGGTTCTTACAGGCAGGAGAGATTTCAGAAAGTTCAGGCAAGACCTCTGTTGAAACATGGAACCTCTTTTCACTATAGAAACCCCTTTCATTGTACAACTGTTTTAAAGAAACCTAAAGGTTTCCTCTGATTGTTCACTTAGGTAGCATCTGTTGGCCATTTTGGCACAACTGACGTTACAACCCCTTTTGAAAGAAACCCAGGACAACATAACCTTGTTAAAAGTAGTCACACCAGTTTAATAACATCCTTCCAATAGCAGAATTGTATGTAGTACTCCAAATGTCTTTATCAATGTCTTGCACAGTTGTAATATGACTTCCCAACTCCTGTACTTAATGGTGTGACCGATGATTGCAAGCGTGCCAATGCCTCCTTCATCACCTTGTCTACCGGTGATGCCACTTTCAAGGAACTATGTACACATACCCCTAGATGCCTCTGTCTGACAACACTTCCCAGGGTCCTACCATTAACTGTACAAGTCCTGCCCTGGTTTTATCTTCCCAAAATGCAACACCTCACATTTATCTAAATTAACCTCTGCCATTCTATAACCCACTGGCCCAGTTGATCAATTTCCTGTTGTACACTTAAATATCCTTCTTCGCTGTCCACTATCTAACCCTACTAATCAATCTATCATGCTGAACCTTGTCAATGGCCCTGCTAAGGTCACATAGACAATGTTACCTTCTTGGGCACTTCTTCAAAACAATCAAGTTTGAGGGACATGATTTCCCACGCACAAAACCATGCTGACTACCCTTAATCAGTCCTTGCTTTTCCAAATGCATGTGGATACATTCTTCTTCTCTGGTTGCTCAGCTCAACTATCTGCATGTCACAGCTGAGTTCCCACACCCTCACCATTACCATACAGTGGGTTTCAAGCATTTGGCTGACTTGGTGCAAAGTGAGCTTGTTGCAAAAAAAATGGGCAGAAGCTAATTTCTGCTGGAAGTTTTCTCAATAAGATCAGAGGTAACTTGTGGAAAATGACAAGTGATGATTGCAATGTCAGAGTCATAGAGATGTACAGCACAGAAAAGATGTGATCTGTATGCACTTCAGTAAGGCGTTCGACAAGGTTCCCTATTGGAGACTGGTTAGCAAGGTTAGATCTCACGGAATACAGGGAGAACTAGCCATTTGGACACAGAGCTGGTTCAAAGGTAGAAGACAGAGGGTGGTGGTTGAGGGTTGTTTTTCAGACTGGAGGCCTGTGACCTTAAACAACAGGCCATTTGAATTGAAATATTTTTTTTAAAAAAAGTGTTTGTTCTGCCTTTGAGTGTGAACGTTTAAATTGCATCAGTGTGTTAAGTGTGGGATTATTAAATGGCAAAAGAAATGCAGATTGTTACTGTAAATGTCTTTCAAATACTTAACTTTTTTCTAAAGTCTGCCTTTTAAGCATGCACACAAATACAGTCACATAATAATTACATTACCTGCTTCTCCAGTTGTGGTTGTGCTAAAAGTTCTGGAATGAAATCCAGGCATATGTGAATGGACGGAATTCCAGCCACAGTTAGAGGCAACAGTTCACTCGGGTAACCCTGTGTAAACATCACCTATAATTAATATTCTAATGATTAGCACTAATGACTATACCAATCTTTTTGTTAAATAAAAGTTGGAAAACGCAACAAGTCAGGTCCAATTCATGCAAAGAAAGAGGGGCCTAGATTTTCTGATGGCCACAGGCATTATTCCAGCATAGATGGGAGTTTCGCATGGGGACCTTTTTGAATCCCCATTACAGCAGAATCTGAAGGAATTGCCTAGGAAATTGAAAAACATGTTGTACAATTCCTCCATGAAATCCCTCTGCAAGTCTCCATTTAAAGCAGAGATTTTGGAGAGTTCTGATGAAATTAAGTAAGTACTTAACTCAGGAAAGACAGTCTGACTCACACTTAACTCACATCCTTGGGACCCAACAACCTTACTCCTCTCTGGAAGAGACCACCCACAGCCCTCGACAACCCCTACCATTCTCAAAACAAGATTTGGACATGATCTGCCTTGAGCCATTTCCAGGACTTACCCTAAACAACTAATGCTCATTTCAACCCCTACATCAAACTCAGCTGGTACCCTAACATCAAAAGTATCCAATATGCTGAAATTCTGGACCTTTACATTTCAGAATAGGAAGTGGTTGCCTTCCCCTAAAACTTCTGCACAATGACAGAATAGTCCGAAAGGAAATATGGTTCTGCATTTCTGAAGGTGTCTGATAAATTCAAATTGGCTCCTCATGTAAAAACAGGCAGAGTGGCTATCAGCAAGAGATTGCCATTCCTCAGAAAATCAGGCCCATAGTCAATATTTCAGTTCAATGAACTGATGAAAGGTAATGATCTGAAACATGAGGCTCCTCCATCCACAGATGCTGCCAGCTCTGTTTAATACTTTGAAGCATTCTGTGTTTTTATATCACCTTACCACTGCCTGCTCTGCTGGTGGGGGTGAACAGAAAATATGGATCACTTCTGTGTTCCCCTAGTGTTCAGACTAGCGTTCTTCATTTAAATTGTAATACCAAAAAGAGATTAAACCAGTCAACTATCTCACTGTTGTTATGAATTGTTTCAAGTACAAGTGCACACTTCGGAAATATGCTTTTTCCTGTGAAGCATATAGAGAAATACAAGAAATGCAACTTAACTATACAGTACTGACCTGAAAGTGAACAAGTTTAGCAATATTTGGATCTGCAATAAACATCTGATGCAGGAGACAGCAGATGAGACACTGCACTTCCCGGACATTGCTCAATAAAGTTGCCTGAGTATTCTCCAAAGGTTCAGTCAGATTGAGGGTTTGATCCTGCTGTTTCAGGACCTTTCCTGCACTATGTGATCGCTCCTCGTCAGTAAGCAAGCAGATTTCCAATAGAATTTGAACAGCTGCACTGTCCTGTAAAGGAGAGTTTGTTTATGTATGGCATCAGATTTACCTTTTCTGTTTTGAGTTGCCAAACTAATGCTATTACTGAAAGGCTGCATACAAACACACTTTTCTTTCAGTTTGACCTGATTTTGATTACTTGCAGTTTTTGCATATCAAATCCACACAGTTTTATGATTTTAAATGCATTGTCTCAAAGGGTAAAGATGAAGATTCAATAATAACTCATAAGGAATATTTCAAGTGGGAAACATTTGCAGGGCCATGAAGGGCTGGGACAGATGGAGAGGTGACGGTGGTGTAATGGTAATGTCACTGGACAAGTAATCCAAAACCTTAGTTAATGCTCTGATACATAGATTCAAACTCTAAAATAGCTAAAGGCATGGTTTGAATTCCCTAAGATGGGGAATTTCAAGACTAGGGGATTCTTGGAGTATGGAGAGACTGGAGTATTCCAGTAACGTGTGTATTTTTGATTTTGCTTTGTGCCTTGTAGGAGTATACCCAGATCTCTCTGAAGATCAACATTTGAAAGTTTCAATGTATGACTCTTTATTTTTACTACCAAGTGAATAATTTCACCTGTAGCCACATTATACTCCAGCTACCAACGTTGCCCATTCATTCAATTTCTTTATAACTCTGCAGCCTCCTTGTATTATCCCTTCACTTGAAATCTCACCTAGCTTTGTGCAATCAACATAGAAAAATTACTGTCTGTGCAAATTAATTCCAAATAGCTAAAGCTTCAGTACTATTCTGTACTGTACACTGCTAGAAAAAGCTTACCAACTTGAAAGATCCCAGTTTGTCCCTACACTGCTTTCAGTACCCTAATCAATCCTCTATACACACGAAAACTTTATTCTCCAACTACTTGAGAACCTTACTTGCATAATTTAACATTTTGTGTGCATCTTATTGAATGACTTATGGAAATCCAAAATATATAACATCTACCAGGTTCCCCATTACTCTAACCTCTTCATTACTCAGTTAAATCCTGAAAAAATGACTTTCGTAAAATCAGTGACGTAGAATAAACAGTTCAATTTCTTCTCTCTCCCTCAGTTCGACAATAGCAGTTTTACAATGTTAACTTCCAATCTGCTGGGACCAAAAACATTTAGCACCACTATTACTGCAGCTACTCCTTTTGGAATCATAGGATGTGGGCATGGGGATCTATCCACTTTTAGTCCCTTAACCGTCTCCAAAGATTTTCTTGTTGCCTTTGCTTTGACATTGTAACCTTTACCATGCTGCTCTAAATTCCATTCTCCTTCACCGAAAGATGAAGAATACAGTCAGTTACTTCATTACGCATACTGGTTTACACTCAAGATGCTGCAGCATACACCATGATGGTTTGGCCAAATGGCATCCTTCTGCACCATGATCATTCTGTGATCAGAATGTGTTTTACCTGGGCTGACAACAAAGCATTTTTTAGCTCCTCTCTTGTGACTTCTGGGGCTTCAGGTTGCCCAACTACCCCCATGGTGTTATTCTGATATGGTTTGCTGTCCTGATCCACATTCTCCTTCAAGTGAGCACTTAGGTACGCTTTTGAAGCTAGAAGGTATCCATTAAGCATGTGCAAGGTAATGTCCATTAACGGAGGGCACCTTGGAATAAGACACAAATATTAAAGACATTGAAACAACAGATTATCCTTAAAATAGTAGACATGGAACATCATAGATCCATTCAGAAAATGTGCATTTGGCTTTCATATTTCAATGGAAGTTGGGGTAACTAGGGCTCAGTATTAGTCCAATTGATCAAGATCTCTTTGTAATCTTAGATAATGAAAGTTATCGACTATACTACCAATTTTGGTGTGATCCAAAAAATGACTAACCATGCCTAAATTCTCATCTAAATCATTTATATAAACAACAAACAAAAGTGCACACAGCGGAGATTCTGGCACAACACCACCAGCTGCAAGCCTCCAGTTCAAAAAACAATCCTACAACACCATCACTCTTTGTCTCCTACCATCAAGCCAATTTTGTATTCAGTTGGCAAACTCTCCTTGAATCCCAAGTCATCTAATTTTACTAATTAGTTTACCATGTGGAACCTTTCAAAGGCTTTACTGAATTCCATGTAGACGATATATAGATCTGCCTCAAACTTTTTGGTTACGTCCTCAAAAAAACTCATCCCTTACACAAAGCCATGTTGACTAACCCTAATCGTACCTTGCCTCTCCAATTGCATGTAAATCCTAAGTCTCAGAATTCCCTCCAACAATGTACCCATCACTGATGTCAGACTCACCATCTAAAGTTCCCAGTCTTCTCCTTACAGCCATTCTTAAATAAAGGCACAACATTAGCCACCCTCCAGTACTCTAGCATCTCACCTGTGGCTCTAGGTGATACAAATATCTATTGTAGAGGCCCTGCAATTTCTATCCTAACTTCCTGCAACATCCTGGGATACATGTGATCAGGTTCCTGAGATTTATCCACCTTTGCGTTTCAAGATGTCCAGCATCTCCTTTTATGTAATGTGGACTGTTTTTAAGACATTAGTATTTATTTCCCAGAGTTCCCTAACCTCCATTTCTTTCTCCACAGTAAGAGCTAATGTTAAATATTCATTTAGTATCTCTCCCATCTCCTGTAGTTCCACACACAGTTGACTTCACTGACTTTTAAAGGGGCTTTATGCTCTCCCTATTTGCTCTTCACGTAAAGTAATTAATTAATGAGAGGATCTTGAAAAACTGAAAATTTACTAGAATGTTCATGAATAGGACAGGGCCCATTTGGTTGAGCAAGTCCATCACTATGAAACAACTGAACTACTGAGTCAAGCATCCTGTGGCTATTGGTGGCTCACCTGTACACTCTACGGTCACATCGCAATACAATCAGTGGATCAATCATCAAGTCATTCTGTGTGTATTTCTGCTGGCGAAGCAGTTTGGGTTTTGGCTGCAAGGCATTCACTGTCATCACCCACAGCCTTCAAAACAAAAACATGACATTGGCTATGTTTCATAGGTTATTGAAAGCCGACAAGGCGGTAATCAACCAAGATCCTTATAGAATGAAGCCATTTTTAATGTGCTCTTCTAATAATAAAGTGCTTTAAAATGAAAGTTTGGAAGTAATTAGAGTGATTAAGCAAGAACCATGATGCAGATCCTAAACATTCACTTCACATTCTGCATCTTAAGACGGATAGGTTGATTTAAAAATAACACTGCAGCAATGCTTACTAGTCAGTCAGTGTGAAACGGCCGAGGAAACCGGGAGAGTCCAAGTTGGATCCTTAATCACAGTTTTGTTAATTGATCTCACTTTAAGCTCTACAATTATTACCACCAACTTGTCTTCCCCCTCTAGTCCAAGAAACAAGGTCCTACTCTTGATTATTTTCTTGTGAATACCTTTGGCAAAAATGCATGGTTGAATGTCAAGATTAGATTTTGTAGTGATGCTTTTCATTATTGCATACCCTATCAATGTTCACCTTCAAAGGATTACATATTGCAGACTGCTCATTTAGAAGAAGCAGTTGTGTTACAATTGCAACACAATTGTTGTGTTTATGTCTTGGCACTTTTTATAAATTTGAAGTAGAACGAATGGGATACCATGAACTACACTCTGCTGACATCTGCCTGATAGCATGTCTTCTGGTTTCATTGTTGAAGATTTGATAATGGCAGCAGCTTGAGTTAATAGTGGAGACAGACACACCAATGAATCGGCAAGTGTTGAAAATATTAAATTGTAAATACCTTAAATGACCACTTAATTCCAAGATGGGGCATAGGTTTAGGGCGAGAGGGGAAAGATATAAAAGAGACCTAAGGGGCAACTTTTTCACGCAGAGGGTGGTACGTGTATGGAATGAGCTGCCACAGGATGTGGTGGAGGCTGGTACACTTACAACATTTAAGAGGCATTTGGATGGGTATATGAATAGGAAGGGTTTGGGGAGGAATATGGGCAGGCCCGTTGGCAGGTGGTACTAGATTGGGTTGGGATATCTGGTCGGCATGGACGGGTTGGACCGAAGGGTCTGTTTCCATGCTGTACATCTCTATGATTCTATGTACAAAAGGTAGGCTTTCAAGGATAATTAATTAGCATTTCTACCTAGATACAAGGTCCATGTAATTCATATTACCAAGGAGATGGATGTGGAAAAAACCATTGTGAAGATCATTGTAAAGCTATGAAATATAGGATCTGGGGTGACTTGACAGGGCTGGTTGTGGAGAGGAAGTTTCTTTTCATGGGAGAATGAAAACTAAGAGGTTGTTCATTTAAAGTGGAGATGACACATTCTTTTCTCAAAGTTGCATTTTTCTGGAACTCATCATGAAAGCAGAGTCTTTGAATATTTTTAAGGCAAAGGTGAATAGATTCTTGGTAAGAAAAAAGTGGTGAAAGGTTATCAGGCAGGGATGTGGATGAGGTTATAAATATAACAGCTCTGTTATAATTATTGAATGGTACAGCAGGATTATGGAGTTGATGACCTACTCTTTCCCCTTATTTGAAGATTAGTTTACAGGCTGATTATCTGTTCTATCACTGTTTTGAGTCTGCCTGGAATGAGAAGGAACACCTAAAGGCCAAAAAAGTCTTTGTTATTTGCAGTCAGGAATGCAGGTGAAAGCTTATGTTCAGATTCAGAACCAAAACACAATGCTCATGTGGAGTTAAAATAAGGCTGGAAGTGTTAGCAAGCTTGGGTGATAGGGTCAGTCCACAGGAAAAGAAAACCTCAAGTCGTAGATTGCAGGCTGAGAAAACAATAGGAATACACCTTCAATATCTTAAAATGGGAAATCTTTACGTTCCAATCATTGAGCTACCCAATGGAAGTTTACATTTCTTCCTGAAGAAATTTAGGGGCAGCAGAGTGGCTCAGCGGTTAGCACTGCTGCCTCACAGCATCAGGGACTCAGGTTCAATTCCTGCCTCGGACAACTGTGTATGGAATCTACACATTCTCCCAGTGTCTGCGTGGGTTTCCTCCAGATGCTCCGGTGAATTGGCCATGCTAAATTGCCCATAGTGTTAGGTGGCTTAGTCAGGGGTAAATATAGAGTGGGGGTCTGGGTGGGTTACTCTTCAGAGGGTCAGTGTGGACTTGTTGGGCTGAAGGGCCTATTTCCATACTGTAGGGAATCTAATCTAAAACTTTATTGGGGTCCATGGGAACCCTAAAGTGAACTGTAACCAGCACGAGTTGGTATCTTTAGAAAAGGAGAGGCTAATTGCAATTACTGGCTTGGATAACATATTTAAAACAAGTGATCTGAACATAAACAACAGGTATTTGTCTCAAGTTATATTAATGAAATCTCAGTTACAACGTCAAAGCTCAAGTCAGTCTTTGCTGATGAGAATTAGTCTTGGCAAAAGAATATTTGCTGAAGCTTGTCAGGACATTTACATGAAAAAAAACTGACAAGACTGATATTACTTATAGTGTGGACTCTTGACCACTCAACTGAGCAGAGTCCCTTCTGACTGAATATAATATAGGTGCATTTTCTAATTCATGACAGTGGGCGGTTATAAAATGGTAAACTTTCACCAAAACACAGTTTAGAAAGATGACAATAAGCTGCAGAAAGAGCTTTTATCGATCACCTTCTGTCAAGATTATTCAAGGCAATTATGCTTAACACAGAACATAAATTAAGTGAGTCATTAGGTAATAAAGACACTGCTACCTCCTTGGCATAACGGTGTTGAGAAGCATCCAAAGCTGGTTTACTGTCTGGAGAATTCGTCGGGGAACATCTGAATCAAGCAACCGATACAAACCCAACATCAATGCTTCTGCAAATGGGATCAGCTCACTGGCAGATAATAGCGTCAAGTCCTCCAAGGTCTGCATCAGTTGAGTGTAATTGGTAGAAGCCGACTGGAAAGCTGGAGATGACAGGATCAATGGAAATTGTACAGCAGATAAGTGAGTGATACAAAGAATGTCAAAATGCAGGTTAAACCCTCAAATATCAGGCAATTACCAAAAAAAAGTAATCAAGATGAAAACAATAATAGATTTGCTACAAGCAGCAAACTGATATAATAATATCTGTGCACAATACCAAAATACTCTAATTGTGAAATGGTCAACAAAATGTTGTTTTACTAGTGATTTTTAAATGATTTATAGATATTATCTGAACTCCTTTGAGGTACCTGTGGTTTGTACATGCAACTACAAGTCAGTTTTCATGCCAGTACCTTCCTGCAGCTTCTTGGGCGTATGGCGTTTGGCCCGGCTGGTTAGCAGCATTCTGGAGAGCAGTGCCTCTGTGCCAGTCACTTCCTCCTCACACATCCAGTCATCCACCATACACAGGTGAGGATAATTCGTTGCCAGCAAACGCAACAATGCAGAATGAAGGCCTGGCGGACAGGGAAAACCTCAAATCAGGTCAGAACATGCTTTGTTGCACACAGATATAAAATTCAAGAAAATCACAATCAACAGTTATTCTTCAGTTACATCAAATGACCACTTCTCCCACTACTCCTTATTAGGTCATACATTGTTTTAGATGGTTTCTCTGGAAGCCCTAAACAAACTCTTGATGAATAACCTGCTTTACGATGCTGTATTGTGCTGAGCTTAAACCAATCAGTGCAATTCCTCCTTCTAGGGTTTCAAACTTTTCACAACAATCTGCTCCAGATTGGAAACACCAAATGCAGATAAGTGTTCAATCTGTGAATTCCTAGTCGCTTGTTATTTAAATTCTGAACCTTGCATCGGTCACGATCTTTCTATCCTTGATCTCTGGTTGTGTAGTATGAAGCCCTACGTAAGCTCAAGGAATAGATCCCATTCGTTGGTTTCTACTTCCCAGACTTCCAGTCATGTTTAACAGTTTGAGGCCCCGAAAACCATCAACCCTCATTACATAATAGTGCTTTTCACCCTATCATAGACCTCTTTTGTACCTTTCCCCAGACGCTGTGCATATCACTTCCTTCAAACCTCTTACGTTGCTAACTCTTCCCAGTTCCAATGGAAAGTCCCAATTTTAAATTTTAACCCTTTTAACTTCACCGATGCCACCAGAGGAGAGTTAATGTTTCAGGCCGAGTGACCCTTCCAGCATTTCTGTTTTATCAAAATTTAATCCCATTCTCATCAAACATCCTGCACTGGCCCATGGCCAGCTAATGAGAGATAGAATTCCAGCTGTTTCTTACCCTCCATTCTCCTGGCTAAGAGTACCAAGTTCAATTTTAAGCATTCAAATGAGTTGTTTTGGTACAAACCTGAAGAACTACTGGGTAACTCTCATCATAATTCTTAGAAATAAATTCCAAAACAACTTCATTTTTACTGGATGTGTCTCCAAATACATGCAGCTAAATATAATAAAAGTACAAGGACTTTGTTAGAATATGTTTAGATCAGAACCTGTGGATTCCAACTGAGTCTGAACGAACAAGTGAAGCTTCTACATTTACCTCCGAGCTCCTGTTGAAGCCCCTGTGCCTGGCGAATTAAATACTTGATAGGAATCTGATCCATCAGTGCTGCAGAGTAAGACTTGGGTTTCTTCTGAACGGCCGCTATTAGAAATGTGGAAGAATGAAGAAAATAGTCAGCATATCCACCAATGAACCATTTCACCAAGAATAGTCTGAATAGTAATCCTAAAATATTAATGTTTAAAACAAAACAGACAAAAATTCCACACTTCAAGTGAAACCAAATCTTCATGGATCAAAAGAATCAGAGTTAATGTTTCAGGTTTAGGGACCCTTCCTCAGAACACTCAGATCTTTCTGAGGAAGGGTCACTCGGCCTGAAGTATTAACTCTCATTCTCTTCACAACGTTGCCACACCTCCTAAGCTCTTCCAGCAATCTCGGTCTTTGATTTACAGAATCCACAGTTCTTTCAGTTTTTCTTCCTTCAGGCAACTCAGTTTAAGAACTGTTGATAGATACCTATCCAACAAAGCAACAATAAACATTACAGCGCACTGCAGGACACCTAAAAGGGCTTTGCAGCTAAGGAAGAACTTTTGAAGTGCAGCCACGGTTGTAATGTGGGAAACGTGACAGACAATTAATTTGGGCACAAGAAGTTCCTCACACCAGAGCAAGTAATCAGTTTTTATTTGCAGTGTTGGCTGCGATTTAAATATTAGCCTAGTTGTCAGGAAAACATTCCACTCTTCAAAAAACACTGTGGGATCTTTTACATCCACTTCAGAGAAGAGTTAGACCTTTGCTTTAAAGCTGCATCTGAAAGATAGCAGTTGTGAACCTCAGTACTATACCGAAAGGTCAACTGGATTTCATGCTCACGTCTATGGGCAAGAATGTAAACCTACAGCCATGGGTGAAATGAATAATTTGTGTCCTCGTTCTGTCCAGGAAACATATTTAAACTGTCCTGTTTATGTTCTGCAGGCTAGTCTTCTGAAAAAGTGACAAATATTTTTAAAATAGATTGAGCTCGGCTACAGATTCAGGAATTATGAAAGTTCCTCAAAAGCTGACCGACAGTGGGTGCAATGAGGAGGGCGATGTGGAGGAATCTGACCATCTCAGAATACGTGCATGTGCACACACCTGCCTTTACCTTGAACTGTAGTTACAGGAAAACATCTCTGGGCTTACAAGAAATGTCAAAATGAAACAGAGGCAGAAATGTACACATACCTAATGGTTTCACATTGGCTAGCAGAGTCTCCTCATACGACAGTGTGTAATAGAGAACCAGAAGCTGGGCTGTGATGCTGTGCCTTTGTCGACATCGGTTGTTCTCTCCCTTTTCACAAATATAGGAAAATTATTAAAGTGGCTCCTATGAATTTATTGATTTTGTTTTTAAATGCTCTATGCCTTTGCAACTTTTCTCAGTCTCATCTTCAGTCACAACTTCAAAACAAACCGGCATTTAACCATAATTTTTAACAGTGATACAGTCAAATCATTTGTTACATCCAGGATTAAAACAGAAGGAATGTTCAGTGGAATGCAAAATCTTCATTGGGGTGGAATGTTTCTCATTTTGTTTTAGTCCCAGCAGCTCTACTAGAATACAAGCCAATAAATAGAAAATTAAACTAGTTCCAAAGTAGTCATCGCAATTTTATACCAACAAATCAATTTAACATACATCATACTGGATTGCACAATGAGAATCGAATTTAATGTTCCTATTCATTAAAAAGTGGGCATTTAACTTTGATTCCCAGTTGGGAGCTTGAAAATTTTTATAGCCGTATACTGGGGTATGGGTTCCAAGTTTAGGTCGACCATGCAATTTTTTAGGTGTCATGCTAAACCTAACTATCCTTATCTGTTATGTGCCATTTACACTCGTGCACTGCCGCAAGGATGTCATTCCCTGAATACCAATCGGGTACAAAGATGCTCACCCGATGCCCCTTCAGTTGCCCAAGCATAACTCAATGTCGACCGGATCAAATATATGACTTTCATGGTTTGTTTGGCTCAGATATAAAGGACTGGGATTTCTTTTGCTTAATGCACCAGTTCACAAGACAATATGGCCAAGGGCTAGAAGCAGAAAATGGTAACACTGCATAACTTCCTTCTTCAATTTGTGACATCACTTTCTCAGTAAAGACACTCATATACACTGCTGAAACAAGGCAAAATCGGAACACGTGATGTTTTTAAAGAGACATCTGGTCAGTGAATCTGAACTGTGGCAGGGTAGGAGTTCAGAAGGGTTAGTACATGAAAGATATAGCATTTATTTAATTTATACAGAATATACCACAACTTCTTCCTGAATACACAAAAAAAAATGATGTTCTCACCCAAGTGAGGCCATTGAACACATTGAGGACTTCCTGTTCGGTGATTGGTTGGTTTGTAGCTTCAGGATTAGCCTTGGATGCTGGCGTCAGAATGGAGTTGATGTAAACATCGATTAGAGGAATTAGCTGAGGGTGCAGAGGGGTTGTTGTTTCACACATTTGTCGGTAAATCCAATCCTAGAAGTGTGACCCACAAAATATTAAAAATGTAATCTCTATTCACACCAGATTTGAAAGGAAACAATTACAAAGACTTTCTGGGTATTAAAGATCAAGCTGCAGTCAACAGTGTCCAGCATTCTATATCTCTTTATTTGATACTATTTTTAACTTGCTTCATTATCCATTTCATAAAGTTTCTTTCTCAATAGATTGTCAGCAGTTATTTAGTATAGATATTCCACATTCATATCTCCCATGACCAACATCACAGTAAAGGATAAGGAAGAGAAAGTGACTTCATATTATGCAGTAATCCTTTTCTGTAGGCAGACTATTCTCTCTGCTTTATGGTAGAAAGTGACATAGATCATTCATTTACATGAGCTTTTCTGCATTTTTCAAATTGTTGCGAAGAGGACATTATATGTTAAATTTAGTGTTGCTCTCAACAATTTAACCTCGCTCTCTCTCTCAGCATGAGGTATATAAAGGATTTCACAGTGCTTCAATCCCTCAGTCAGGATGGCACTCAACTTTCGAGTACTTACACTTGTGCTGTTAAATAGATATTGCTTGGTGTTGAGGGAAAAAAAAAAGAGAGCTTGATATCAAGATTATTTACTAACTTTCTCGGTTGTCACTAAAAGGTGCAAAATTTTGATTTATTTACAGTGGTAATTAGGACCAGCAGCTAGAATACCAAAATGTATGTAATGATGCTGGGTGACTTGATTAAGAAATAGGAGACACACAAACAATGCAAAGGATAACCGAATTAAATGGGAAAGGCCATTGCCATATTGTTGATGGCCCCAAACATTATCAATTCACACCACCATCTTGCCCGCATGAGCCATTTATGCAGAATACACACTGCGGAAGGAGAATACAAAGTCTCTGCATTGCAATTACTGTGCAGAAACACAACTATCAGCTTGTCAGAGGCTGTAACTGACAATGAAAACATATATAAACTCTTCCCCACTGAGGTTCAAATGAGTGGAGACTGACTGTCCAGTGTTGGCTGCATGCATAGAAGATACCACTTGACTATTGCAAATTGACCCTGAATGTTGAACTGTGAAAACAGCATTTCTCATAGCCTTCACTACGGTGAAACTTCATCACCAACATAAAATGGAAATGTTAACCAGCTAATTTTAAACAATATTTTGATGTAAGAACTTCACCAGTTTAAATTATATATTTAAAATGTATTTTTTCTAATTCTAGTCTTGTACAGAACATCGTGGAATAAAGAAACAGCCTGATTAGGCAAACCAGTTCATGTTCCACAGAAGCTTATTTTGCAAAGCATGCACACTTGCTGTCCACAAAGGTTTGTTTCCTGTTATCACTTAAGTTACATTTGGATGTCAAAGCTTACAATTAAAATTTGCTACGTAACAAAATTTTCATGTATTACAAAATACTTGCTGACTCTGGCCACTGGAGTGTCTGAAATCTCCTTCCCTCCTCCATCAATATCTCAAATAATAATAAAAAGAATCTTACATTAATAAACTAACTGCATAGAATGTCATAGGCAAAATACAAGTCCATATTATATAAAGAAATGATATTTCTGAAAATAAGAAATGCTGTAAAAGGCATGTCACTACCTTGATGGAAACTTTGTGCTTAGTGAAAGCACGACTTCTTAACAACTGGTAAATACAGTGTATAGGCAAGAACCCAGTTATGGTAGCACTCAGGTTGCTGGTTACAGGTACACGTACAGCATGAGCAGTTACTACCTGGAATGAGAAAGAATGACAAGAATGTGATTAACTTTGAATGTTAAAATTTGAACTCATTTGTTAAAATGTACAGTATCAAAATTTATCCTACATCTTGCATTGCACAATGGTACCAAGGAGATTTCTATTTGTCATCCTTCTTTCCCTCTGACCTTAGGCGCCCAGAAAGTGCTGAGGTACTGGCCAGACAAGAATTAGCAGGGTAAAGCATTACTACGCAAGATCCAATAACAGATTATGAACAGGCTCCAGCAGTTCTGGAAATGTACTCTCTTAACAGCTGGATATTCCACAAAATAATTAGAACACCATGAGACCTATGGCCCACTAGATGTGCTCCATCACTCAATGGCTGATCTGATTAACTCCACTTCCATGCCTTATCCTCACAATCCTGGTTTCTCTTACTGATGAAAAAAAAAAATCAGTCTGTTTATCTCAACATTGCAAAAAATGAAATGACTGAGCATCGATAGCTCCTTGTAGTAAAGAATTCCACAGGTAGAATATCCTTGGAGAAGAAATTCCTCATCTGTCATAAATGGATGACCCCTTACTCTCAGATTACATCCTCTGGTCCTAGGTCCTCCCACAAGCACAAACAACCTCTCCACATCTATCCTGTCAAGTCCTGTAAGAATTTTATTGGTATCAAATCTCCCTTCATTCTTCTGAACTCCAATGACTACAAGCTTAACCTTGCCTCTCAGGAAAACTCCTCCATACCTGGAATCAACCTAGTGAACATTGTCTGGACTGCTGCCAGTGCCTGTATATCTTTTAGATAAGGGAACCAAAACTATTCATAAAATTCCAGGTGTGGTCAGACTACTACCTTGTATAGGAGAAAGTGAGGTCTGCAGATGCTGGAGATCAGAGCTGGAAATGTGTTGCTGGAAAAGCGCAGGTCAGGCAGCATCCAGGGAACAGGAGAATCGACGTTTCGGGCATAAGCCCTTCTTCAGGAATGGGGTTTGTAGAGGGAGGAAGAGAGCTTCTTCAAGGAAGGCATCCTTGTAAGAGGATTCGCAGTAGGTTGAAATCTTTGAGGAGAAAGTGAGGTCTGCAGATGCTGGAGGTCAGAGCTGGAAATGTGTTGCTGGAAAAGCGCAGCAGGTCAGGCAGCATCCAGGGAACAGGAGAATCGACGTTTCGGGCATAAGCCCTTCTTCAGGAATGGGGTATCGACGTTTCGGGCATAAGCCTTTCTTCCCCATTCCTGAAGAAGGGCTTATGCCCGAAACGTCGATTCTCCTGTTCCCTGGATGCTGCCTGACCTGCTTTTCCAGCAACACATTTCCAGCTACTACCTTGTATAGATTAGCAATACTTCCCTATTACACTTCATTCCTTTTGAAATAAAGAACAACATTGCATTTGTCTTACCAATTATCGACTAACTTGGATACTAGCCTTTTGTAATTCATGCACAAGGACTCCCTAATCCTCCTCTGTTGCAGCTTTCCATAAACTTTTCCTATTTTCCGCTCTTCTATTCTTTCCACCAAAGTGCAAAACCTCACATTTCTCCACATTATATTCCACTTGCCAAATTTTTGCTCACTCACTTGCCTTTATCCTTCTGTGGACCTCACAACTTGCCTTCCACCTAATTTTGTTAGCAATAGTACATTCAGTGCTATCGTGAATCTCATGAACATATATTGTAAATAATGGTGGCTCCATTGATACTTGTGGCATTTCACTAGTTACAGGTTTCCATCCTGAAAATGACTAACAGAATAGAGTTGGGATAATGTAATGAGCTAATCCTTATCTTATGCTAAATATACTATCCCTAACATTATGGGCTAAATGCTATTCAGTAGGATGGGGTTACAGAGGCAGAATGAAAGGCATTTTTGCATTTTCACACAGACTGTAAATACATAACTAAACAAAAAAGGTGATAGCAAAAATCTTTAACAAGACAATATAGAAAGCAAGAACTTGTATTTCTCAGCACTGGTGTAGAAGGAAGCATTTTTGGTTTCCCAGTTGATTAAAATATCCTACCTAGTTGGTGTTTGGGCACTGGGAACTAGGTGGCATTTGCACTTTCTTACATAAGACTTAATGTTTTTAAAAAAGTAAATGTTTCTATTGAATTTGTCTGTGTTTCACACTGTGCCTCCCACACAAGCAAAGGTAAAGCCATTTATATTCGTAGACAGTTCATACTTGTTTGTGTCCAATTACAACTTTATAAGATTTTCCTTCTAGTCTACACCTACTACTTCTCACTCATGCTGTGAAAACATTCCAACACAATCCGGTTGTGGTGGTGGTGGTAGTGGTTTACAGGAAAGCTGAGACCAACAGCACAGTGAGTCACCAATCAACTAATCATATACAGGTTTCATGTGAGATTCACTGGATAACACAGGTGTGAGAATTCAGTTCACTGCTTCCCCTTGCAAGCTTAATATTGTGACCACAATGTTGCCCCATTACCAATCAGTTAACTCAATATCAGGATTGAAACCGGCACCAATTGGATCCGCATGGCTTAGGTGACTGAGAAAAGTAGAGATTTCTTATCAGTGTATCATCGTCATATATAATAACTATATTGGAACGCAAAGGCAATGCTCTAGGTTGGAAGATATTAAGCTGAAGTCCTATTAACTCTATTTTTTAAGATTACGATATCCCACAGCAATTTCAAATCATTCCTGGAAAATGGTGCTCCCTCAAATCAACATTGCCAAAAACAGATCAACTAGTTATTCTGGATTAGTGGTGCTGGAAGAGCACAGCAGTTCAGGCAGCATCCAAGGAGCAGTGAAATCGACGTTTCGGGCAAAAGCCCTTCATCAGGAGGGCTTTTGCCCGAAACGTCGATTTCACTGCTCCTTGGATGCTGCCTGAACTGCTGTGCTCTTCCAGCACCACTAATCCAGAATCTGGTTTCCAGCATCTGCAGTCATTGTTTTTAACTAGTTATTCAGCTCATTGCTGTATCAGAGTGGGGAGGGCATTTTTACACATAGTTCAATGACATAGGTCCTCAAACTTACACATTTTGATGTTTCAGTGAGAGGTTATAACGCCTGTGCAAGTTCAATTTCTTTTTCCTACATTTGCTGAGAAACAAGGCAAAGTGAAGAGAGTATAGGTGAAATTCTCAAGTATAATGATTTATAATTCGAATAGAAAAGAATTGAAAACTTTACCAAAATCATCCTTGTGTATGAATGCAAAGACAAAAAATATGTGCAAGCTGTGGGTTTACCTGCTCTGTAAATATTTCCTGTGTGAAGATGGTTTTCATTCTGTTCAGTGAACTTGGTTTAATGGCAATCTAAGACAGACATTATAAAAAGGTGCTTATTGTTAGTTTTAATGCAGAAAACAAGACCAAAAACAGCAGCACCATTGCAAAACGGCCCCAACAAGCAAAGTTCCATCTACAAATGTATTATCTATGAATCATTTTCTGATTTCATATTGCTGATATGTCCAAAGCAACCGCTGGTGAAGGGAGGTTCCCTTCATGGACAATGCAGACAATTTATTTTTCAGAGAAACCTTCACATATGTCAGTTACTATCGGACATTGTTATTCCAATGCTATTCAGGCTGACGTCATATCCTTCACAAATGTGAGCTAATCTAAAACCCATATCCTCATACCGAATTCAACATCTGTAACTTATTAGGGTGTAATAAGTTCGAACAGGAAATGACATCATCACAAACCCAAGGAACCCCATCCAGGAGAAAGCTATAAATAGAAAGCAGGAAGTCGCCACTGATGATGTTACCTAGCCAGGTAATGAAATGTCTGGATATCAAACCTACAGCTCAGTGAGCAAACCTACACGCTAAACCTCAACCTGAGCTACAAACCTTGCATCTGTAACTTTGTTGAACTACACTGGCTCCTGATCCCACTATATTAAGTTCAAATTGATGATCCTTCTGTTTAAGTCCCATTGGGGCTATATACCTTACCAAACTGATCAACCTTTCTAGCCCTGCTGCCCTTTCTACTTGTATCTAACTCTCCATTATTTTGACGTGCCCTCTCCTTGTGCCCCACAGTTAGCAGCATGTCTTAGCTATCTGTGTCTCAAATTCAAAAACTTCTCCAATTTACTATTCTCTTCCAAAAACCTTTAACACCCACCTCTAGCTAATGTTTTGGTGACTCTCATTTGCTACCCTTTTCTTTATCTTCACTTTTGTATGCTGAAGATGCAATTTGAATAATATTTTATTTTATTGCAACATTCTTCTTCAAATCACATTGCGTATCTATTACATTTTTTGCTATTGCACCATCCTTCAGTCTGAAGGGAGACAATTTCCCTGCTTCTGGGAAGCTACAATCAGCTTCAGACAAGGAGGAATTAGAACTCAGATGGCTCAACTCATGCTTCCATTGATCTCTCTTTCAGGGTAGGAGAGGAAAATGCACCCACACTCTCATTCCACGCTCATTTTTATTCCCAGTGGAACAGGCAAAATTAAAAACTAGCTAAAAGGAAAATCTTGAAAACGCTGATGTTTACCACTTGAGGATAGCACATCAACATCCTACCATCATGTAATTCCTGTTCCCTCCCTGCAAAATACAGTTTCTATTTTATATTAAAAAGTCACAAATGTTTTCCAATTATTTTGTACTTTATTAGTAACACATAGAGTTTAAATATTAGTCATGAACAACTGGAAATTATTACACCTAACAGCCATAGCACCACCAAAAACTTTCAATATTTGCACCAATGTTACAGCACAACCTTTGGCCCTCGTTCAGATGTTACATATACCCTGACAAAGGGAAAAGCTTTCAACTGCAACATGGGTTGGTCACTTACAAGTGAAGGACAGTTATGGGTGAACAGAATGAAAAGTTAATGTATTGATACAAGTAGCTGCTTGAAAAAAAAAGTTTTAAAAGATTTCAGCTAAAGGATAACTGATTTTATTTTCTCAACTCCCATAAATTACTACAGGAAAAAGGATAAAGGCACACTTACCTTCATACCCAAAGTGGAACAGACCAAGTCGATGATGGCACTGAGCTGATTACTATGAAAGTACATTGCAACCAATAGCAGCATCTCACCAAATGAAGCAGAGACCCCTGTGGTACTTGAAATTACACAAAAAAACAAAGTTACGTCACTCCAGCCAATTGTAGTGGATAGGCCGTAATTCTTTCATTGTGAAATTTGAGATCTGGACAATACGGTGAAACACATGACCCTATTTTCTAAGCCAGCTCAGGCCGTTGGAAAGAGAATCATTTCGCTGACACCATTTCCTTACTCTCATACTTACTTGACACATCTGGCACAACACAACAACTGCAACGCTGCTCTCTGGCTCTGCAAAAATTGCTCAATTTGGTCATTTGGAAGTGTGCAGGGTATAGTTTAGAATCACACTTCAACTGCTCCTGATCAAGTTCACATTAATTTAAAATTCTAAGCACAGTTCATTTTACCGGTTAAAGGCTGAAAGCACGTACCCAACAGTGAATCTCACCTCTCAAAATATGCCTCCTCCCTGATCATCCAGCTTAACCACATTACAGTCATTTGCTCCTGTTCAGGGGTACTGAAAAAAAAAAAGTTATTTGTAATGTGAAATTCTGAACACAGAAGTCAAACCTGCATCATTAGCAATTTTTGGGACCTCCTCCTCCTCGTCTCCCCCACCACTTTGACAATGGTTATCAATGATCATATATAATTGATAAATTAACAAGAAACTTTAATTCAGATAGGACTCAGTCTGTAGAAAGGTCTAAAAATGCTTCCAACACTGGATTACTTTTCTTAAAGAGTTGTTGTTGTTTGCTTTGATGATCAACTCATGACTTTGTTCATTGGCAGTGCAGGTCAAAAAGGGGTTTTGCCCAGGACAATCTTTCTTGCACTGTGTACAGCTTGACAGCTCCTTCTAACCCACTGTCTAGAAGGAGGTTAGTAGGTACATTGAACATGGAACATTACAGCACAGAAAAGGCCCTCGGTCCTCAATGGTGCGCCGACTTATTGAACCAATCTAAAGCCCATCTAACCTACACTATTTCATTTTCATCCCTGTGTCTGTCCAATGAGCATTTAAGTGCTTTTAAAGTTGGCAAGTCTATGACTGTTGCAGGCAGGGCATTCCATGCCACTACTACTCTAAGTAAAGAAACTACCTCTGACATCTGTCCTAAGTCTATCACCCCTCAATTTAAAGCTATGTTTCCCCCCACCCCCCCTCCGCCATGCTAATCATCACCATCTGAGGAAAAAGGCTCTCACTGTTCAACCCATCTAACCCTCTGATTATCTTACATTCTCAACTAAGTTGCCTCTCAACCTTCTTCTATTGAAAATAGCTTTAAGTCCCTTAGCCTTTCCTCATAAGACTTTCCCTCCATACCAGGAAACATCCTGGTAAACCTCCTCTGAACCTTTTCCAAAGCTTCCACATCCTTCCTATAATGTGCTGACCAGAACTGTATGCAATACTCCAAGTGCGGCCGTATCAGAGTTTTGTACTGCTGCAGTAGGACTTTGGTAGAGTGATTGCGTTTCGGAGCCACAATAAAAGCTAACACACCGTATGCCTTCTTACCAATCCTATCAACCTGGGTGGCTCAGTGGTTAGCACTGTTGCCTCACAGTGCCAAGGTACTGGGTTTGATTCCCACCTTGGGCAACTGTCTGTGTGGAGTTTGCACATTCTCCCAGTGTCTGCGTGGGTTTCCTCTGGGTACTCTGGTTTTCTCCCACAATCCAAAGATGTGCAGGTCAGGTGAATTGGCCATGCTAAACTGCCCATAGTGTTGGGTGCATTAGTCAGGGGTAAATATAGGGTAGGGGACTGGGTCTGGGTGTGTTGCTCTTCAGAGGGTCAATGTGGACTTGTTGGGCCGAAGGGCCTGTTTCCATACTGTAGATAATCTAATCTAATCTCTTCAGAGGGTTGGTGTGGACCTGTTGGGCCGAAGGGCCTGTTTCCATACTGTAGGTAGTCTAATCTATGTACATGGACTCAGCTCTCTCTGCTCATCTACACTACCAATAATCTTAGCATTAGCTTAGTACTCTTTGTTACAGGGATTTAAACACACAATATTAGTTGGTAAATTAAAACTGAAGAAATGTTGCAGATTCACATAAAAGCAATTTTCAGCCAATAATCATTCAAATAGAATACAATCAGGGTCTCTCAGCATAGCTGAGCAGCTACTGTGGAAAAGAAATCTTGACCTTGGCCATAAGAACTGCAGAATTATGTGCTCATTTGGTCAGTCTTGAAAAAGGCACCAGTCAGCTATTTTGTACAGGTACTTGTAGACACGTAAACTTAGCTGTACATTTTTTCAAAGAGGCAGAGATTCTTTGGGTCAGTCATACCGATAACTGTCTCACTCTGCATGAAGGACATGATTGGTTAACCTGACCCAAGATACCAGTCAATGATACTCCAATCCAGCCACTTTGAAACCTGGGCATAACACTCTCTCAGGTTTGTAATCCTTCCTGTGGAGGACTTATGCCCGGAACATTGATTCTCTTGCTCCTCGGATGCTGCCTGACCTGCTGTGCTTTTTCCGGCGCCACACTTTTCGACTCACGAGTTCATGGAGGCAGATTTAATCAAGACATCTGAAATGTTATCTAGAAAGGAAGAGCATGCCGGGTTCTGGGAAAATATGGTGGAACTGTGTTATGTCTGCATCGGCTCTTGCAGTGAGCAGTTCACATATATATGGCATATGATTTCAAAAGTATGCATATCATCTGTAAATCAGGTAGAACATATTTGTATTAACTGGTCAGTTAACTGTTAATTGTTACAGAAATCAAATAAGTTGTAATGGAGACCACATATCAAAGTGATCCCAGGACTGTAACTGAATCAAAAGGTTGAAATTGGACTGTAAACCCAAGGATAAATATGTAGTTTAGACCATCCTTTGTAACTAAGGATTAGACAAGAGTTATAAAATATTGTTCCCTCATTTTACCGGCTGTGTCTACAATGTTGATTTCCAATTATTCGGTGCTGTCAACAACTGCTAAGTGTGAATGCAGATTATCAAGGCGTGTTGTGTCCTTGTTGCTTGATGACAAGGTTTATTGAAAGATAAATCTGTAGCTAATTACCAGAAAATTCTGTTCAGCAAATATATTTACAACCAAATGTCAAATCCATTGCTGTGTTACAACTGATGGACTTGCTTTTTGTTTTCCTTCAACTGTCAATTTCCTTCCCTTATCTTTTGCAGGCATGGATTCTTATATAATTTACTCCAAGATGGTCTTTTCATTTATGATTGCTCATTTACAGCTAAGTCTGATCTTATTCAAACAAGATTTTCCACACCTGTGGAAGGATGTCACTAAGTAATGCATTATGACAAGGACCTTGACTGAGTTTATCATTACCTCCACCACCAACACTCCATTCCTCCTTTAGAGACTTACCTGACTAAACTGGGGAATGCCAGCAGCATGCAGAAGGACAAAGACACAAAGCGGACACCAGCTGGAGTTGCCGGTGGGCGGCTTGTCATCAGCTGTAAAAGCTGCTCAGCTTCTTCATCGGTTGGCCTAGTTGACAATATCACACAAGGCATTACAATTCTATACTGCAGAAAACACAAAGTGCTGCTGACGACACATGAAGTAGAATTGGACTTCCGATAGAAATGGTCATTTGGGTCTGTTAGCTAAATGCCTTCTCTTTGGTCCATGTGATTACACAACTAATTACCCCATCACTAACCCAAGCAGGCATCAGCTAACACAGTATAGTCTAGAGTTTGGGGCTGGAACATGCTGCCCTGTCTGGCTTGTTAGATCCTTTACGTGTACAGTCTCACCAATGACATATCCTAACTTCAAAGTAACAGACCCACAACACAGAAGTCTTAAAAATTCATACGTACAAGGCGGCTATGATCTCTCCCAACAAACACCACATGATTAACTGTCAAAACTGAGTTGCAATGGTTGGTTACAGAAATTTTTGTTTCTAATTAACAGCATTTTTAAAAAAACTTCTGAAGCTATTAACTGTTGCGGTGAAATGTGAATTCACATTTTTAACCTGCATACTGGTTTCCTTTTCTAGAGATGCTATGTCACCAGCCTACACATGGTATCCCTAAAACAACACCTGCTCAAAAACCTTTCATATACTATCGCAGTTCATACTTGAGTCCAGCGATTCCCATCAGTGCACAGTAGAGCCGCAACATTGCGCTAGCTTTCACCACGTTTTCCTCCTTCAGTGCTGAGTATACCGAAATATTAGGTTCCATGTCAGTGTCTGCAGTATCCTCACCAATGCGACCACTGCTGACCGTCGGGAGAATTGCCATTAGTTCCAGCAGCAGCTGCCGTCTCATCTGCCATAGCACCGAGCTACTGCGTTCCTTCTTATGCTGTGTAACAGAAAAACAACTTGAGAATTACACTCTGATCTCAAATTTTTTACTGGATTGGAGAATACATCATCAGAAATTTATTAAGTATTTGAAGATTATCTCTACAACCTAAGAACACATGAAATAGAAGTAGGCCATTCTGCTGCTCAAGCTTGCACCAGTCAATAAGGTGAGAGCCAAACTTCTACCTCAGCTACACCTTCCAACACTACCTAGGAATGGTAGCATATGGTGTTATTAGATTAGTAAGCCAGAGACCTGGAGAAATGAGTTCAAATCTGATTATGACAACTAAAGAAAATTTAATTTGATTAATTACAAAATCTGGTATTAATACAAAATTATAAAACTACCAAGTTAATGAAAAAACCCATTTGATTCATTTATAGTTTTCCTTTGGGGAAAGTAATCTGCCATTCTGACCTTCATCCTTAAACACTTCCACCAATTCCGATTAGACCCCACCACCAAGAACATCTTCCCCTCCCCACCCCTCTCTGCCTTCCGCAAGGACCGTTCCCTTAGCCAATCCTTGGTTCGTGCCACTCTTCCTACCAACCCCCCCAAAACCCCCAGGTACCTTCCTCTGCAACTGTAAAAGATGCAAACTCTGCTGGCACACCACCTCCCTCACCTCCACCCAGGGCCCCAAACAGACTTCCAGGTGAGACACGGGTTCACCTGCCTCTCCTCCAATCTGGTTTACTGTGTCTGATGCTCCTGATATGGTCTTCTCTACATTGGTGAGACCAAACAAACTGAGGACACAAAAGGGATCTTGATCAGATGGGCAAATAGACCAAGGATAGGCAGATGAAGTTTAACTTAGACAAATGAGAGATGTTGCATTTTGGCAAACCGGGATGGGACTTACACACTTAAATGGTGAGGTCCTGGGGAGAGTTGCCAAACAAAGAGACCTTGGGTGCAGGTTCACAGTTCCTTGAAGGTCGAGTTGCAGGTCGACAGGGTGGTGAAGGCGGTATTTGGTACACTTTGAGTGCATTGAGTACAGGAGTTGGGAGGTTATGTTACAGCTGTACAGGATATTGATTAGGCCACTTTTGGAATTCTGTGTTCAGTTCTAATCTCCCTGCTATAGCAAAGACATTGCAAAACTTGAAAGGGCTCAAAATGGATTTACAAGGATGCTTGGAATGTTTGAGCTAGAGAGAGGGGCTGAATAGGCTGGGGCTATTTTCCCTGAAGCATTAGGGGCTAAGGGATGACCTTACAGAATTTTATAAAATCATAACGGACAAGGGTAGGGGAATCCAAATCTAAAGGGCACAGGTTCAAGGTGAGAGGGGAAAGTTTTAAAAGGGACGTAGGGGGCATTTTTTTCATGCAGAGGGTTGTGTGTGTATGGAATGAGCTGCCAGAGGTGGTGGTGGAGGCTGGTACAATTGCAGCATTTAAAAAGGTATCTGGATGGGTGGAGGAATAGGAAGGGTTGAGAGGGATATGGGCCAAATGGGACTAGATTAATATCTGGTCAGCATGGACAAGTTGGACCAAAGGGTCTGTTTCCATGCTGTACATCTCTATGACGATGACTGTATTTCGCCGAGCATCTCAGGCAGGCCCACAGGGGTTGACTTGACCTCCCAGGCACTGCCCATTTTAATTCCCCTTCCCACTCCTTTTCCGACATGACTACCCCTGGCCTTCTCCATTGCCACTGCAAATTAGAGGAACACCACCTCATCTTCTGCCTGGGCAGCTGACAGCCGAGACGACTCAAATAACCTCCTTTCCCATTCCCCGATTTGATTTCCAGCCCCTCCCCCTCCCTTCCATTCCTCTGATCGACCTTTCCTTAGGTCCCAACTAGATTCATTCCTGTCGTTGACCAACCAGGTTGGACTCTCTCCCTGTGTTCACCTATCCCTACCTCACCACCCCGCACCCCCCTCCTTTATCTGCAGCTCCCCTTACACTCTCACCCAGTCCTGAAGAGGGGTTGCATCTGAAACATTGACTTCTCCACCTCCTGATGCTGTCTGGCTTGTTTGTTTTTCCAGCCTCCTGCTTGTCTACCTTGGATTCAAGCATCGGAACTTTTTTTGTCTCATTCTGACCCAGTCTGGCCTACTTGACCTAAAATGCATCTGTACACCACAGCATACATATTGCAGTGTTTTGTTGCGATGTGTGGCATTAATAATATATTAAATGAGATAGTTTCAGAACAGATAGATTAAAAATAGGACATTCCCAAGGCACTGTGAGCCATCAATACCACCAGGTTTTATTCAACTATAACCTGTAACCTCATGTTTCTGCATATCTTACCACTCAATTATTACCATCAAGCTAAAGGACAACCCTGGTTTCATGTAGGGCATAGGAGAGCTTACCTAAAGATTTCAACCAGGCAAATCTACAGCAAAGGATGACATGAATTTCAACATCAGAAATAGCAATTCCCTAACCAATGGCGAGGTGAGTGTGACTGGCCTCGACAGCAGGCAGTATTTGTCCTAATATAACATCAAGAAACACTTGCAAAATTGTAATCAATGGAATCAGGGTAAAAACTTCTCATAGCTAGAACAACCATCCCAAGTAAGATGGTTATGGTTGTTGGAGGTAAGTCAACTCAGCCAGAGGACATCGCTGTTGGAGTTCCTCAAAGTAATGTCCAATGTCAAAACATCTTCAGCTGCTCCTTCAACAAACTTCCCTTCAGCTCAAGATCAGATGTGGAGATGTCTGTTGATGATTGCAAGGAGTTCAATGCTATTTGCAATCCCTCTGATACTGAAACAGTCTGTATCAACATTCACTAAGTTCTGTATAACATTCAGATTTCAGTTGATAAATGGTTAGTAATATTTACACCAGACCAGTGCCAGACAATGACCACCTTCAAGGAAAAATCTAATTAGTTACTCATGATATTCAATGGCACTGCCATAAATATTCTGGGGTTTCCACTGATCAGGGCCAGGGTTTAGATCAGAGTGGTGCTGGAAAAGCACAGCAGGTCAGGCAGCATCCTAGGAGTAGGAAAATCGACGTTTCGGGCAGGGCCAGTCATACAAACACAGGACAGGGGCTGGGCATTCTGCAAGTAAATTAGCTCCTGACTCCTCAGAGTTGGCCACTATCTGCAAGGAATACATCAGAAGTGGGGGTGGAATACCTTTGCCTGGATGAGTGCAGATCCAACAACAGTGAAACTTGAATCCGTGCATGACAAGAAGCCACTTGATAGATACCCCATTTATTTTGTAGACCACTGATGCATAGAAGTAGTAATGTACCATCTATAAGATCATCTTCCAAACCTGACCTTCACCACTTAGAAGAACAAAGGCAATGGCAGCTCAGGTGCACTTTCAGCTGCTGGTTCCCCTCCAAGCTACATATCACCTTGACATGGAAGTATAATTGCTGTTCCCTTATCATTGCTACATCAAAATTCTGGCAGTCCCTCCCTAACAACACAATGGCTGCAGGCCTCAAAGATGGGCTCATTACCACCTTTTCAAGGACAATAAATGTTGGCCTTACAAGAAAGTTGTGCACCCCATGAATGAATATAAATAGAAAACCCATATCACTTAATTCCCTAAAATGAAATTCCTCACTTGAGGTTATCAAACATTTCTGGACCGGAATGAGAAAGAAGAGTGACCAAGTAAGTAGTTAAGTAGTACTTGAATAAACAGTAGCTGGAGGCAGATTTGCTGTCAAATGAAGGGAAGAAGTGGAATTACACTATGTACAGTGCAGAGTATGCTAGCTGTCTCACCTAGGAGGTTAGCACTGATGGAAGAATATGGAGTGTGGTAAGAAGATTGCTAAGAAGCAAAAAGATTGCCAAGTAGATCCAATGTTAGAAAGGCTCGTGGTGGGCACCTGCAGTCATTCAGCATGGAAACAAACCCTTCAGCTTCAACTCGTCCACACTGACTATGCTCCCAAGCTAAACTAGTCCCGTTTGGCCCATATCCCTCCATACCTTTCCTTTCAAGTGCTTATCCAAATATCTTTTAAATGTTGTAATTGTACCTGCATCCACCACTTCTGGCATTTCATTCCACACACTAACCACACTCTATAAACAAGTTGCCTCATGTCCTTTTTAAAACTTTCTCCTCTCATCTGAAAAATATGTTCACTCGCTGAGAACTCTCCCATCTTAGAGAAAAGACTTTTGCTTTTTTAAACCTCGTCTCTGCCCCCATGATTTTATAAACTTTATAAAGGTCACCCCTCAACCTCCTATGCTCCAGTGAAAAGAAGTCCCAGCCTATTTTTAAAACTCAAACCCTTCAATCCCAGCAATGTCCTTTTAAATCTTTTGAATATTTAGTTCAATCTTATTTTGTGAGATAGGAGGTTTTAAAACTAGTTTTAGTAAGATTAATTAAAAAAAGATTAAAGAAAAATTTACGATGTACTTTAATGTGTCACAATTTAATTGGGGTGGGGGTCAGCGATTACTACCAGTTCCACCAATGACAGTGCTTGAGAATTATTGACCTACAAGAATAATGTCTGAAAAGCTTTTCACTGGAATCTTCCCGCTACATGTCACCATTACCTTACCCTCATCACTTGAAAGTGAACACTTCTGAGCAATTCTCTTTTTTTGTTGAAGACTCACCTCCACTTGCTGCACTGTACACTGCAACTTTCCTCAAGGTGTAAAGGGATACAATTATATTATTCATCAAAACTCCTTCTTTGTTCCGTGACTAATAACAATCTACATTTATGTAGCACCTTTAAGAGAGCAAATGTTCCAACATGCTTAGCAGAAGCATTGTTCAACAAAGAATGAGCCAAAAAGGTACCAGCATGGACACCTGAAAGTTTAGTCAAAGGAAAAGGCTTTAACAAATATCTTAAAAAGATGGAAAGAGAGGGGTAGAGAGAAAGATACAGAGACAGAGCAATTTAACATACTTAATTCGGAATTCAGAGCTTAGGGCCAAGGCAGCATAAAGTGCAATTGCAAATGACATTGGAGTTGGTGAAGAGGAAGGAAAGGGTGGACAAGAGGTCTGGGCCCAATGTAGAATTCATGAATGGTTGCAGAGCTGTAGAGTGTTTCAATGATAGGGAAGAGTAATATTATAGAGAGATCTGATTATGAGGTGAGAAGTTTAAAAATGATGTATTGTTTGACTGCAAATTAAAATAACAGCAAGAACAGCAGCCAATGGCGAACAGATACAACCTTGAGATAACGAGGAAAAAACAAAGGTCAAGAGGCAGAAAGTTTTGGATGGGGAGTTCCTGAGCTTAGGACTCCAAAAAGGTACAGCTGCCAATAGTAGACTGATTGAACTTCGGATGTTTAAAGGACAGATTTTGAGCTTGTGCGGGAATTCACGCTTTTCGGGATTCAAAATGTAAACTCCAATGGGATATAAACACAGGAGCCATACAGAGCTATTTCAGTGTCCCTTGCAGTATTTTAAAAACGTATCAGAATAAAATTAAATGAGGAACACAGTCATCAGTGTGTGGGGTATTTTACAGATCGGTTGAAAGCTTGCCCAATAGAACATCAATATTGCAAATAAACTCCTTTGGTTTTTCACACTCACCTGCTGCCCATTGCGGATGAACATTCCAAACCAAGTTCGTACTTTCGCATTAGTTCCTAGCAGTAAACCACTAACAAAGGAGACCAGGTCAGTGACAGTATCTTCAGAGCCATCATTCTTGCACTGATCCAGGGTCAGGGCCACTCCAAGTCCTGGAAGGTGGCATTCCTCCACCTGTTACACAATTCGAGATATGGGATAACAGAAGAAAATCCAGGATCAGAAAAGACCATTCATCTCATTCCAATCACAACAATCATTTCATATTGGGACACTGTCAGTGTGAAAGGGAACGCTGGTAGGTATAGGCAATGCTGGATGACTAAAGAAATTGAGGGTTTGGTTAAGAAAAAGAAGGAAACATATGTCAGGTATAGACAGGATAGATCGAGTGAATCCTCAGAAACGTATAAAGAAAGTAGGAGTATACTTAAGAGGGAAATCAAGAGGGCAAAATGGGGACATGAGATAGCTTTGGCAAATAGAATTAAAGGGGAATCCAAAGGGTTTTTACAAATATATTAAGGACAAAAGGGTAACAAGGGAGAGAATAGGGCCCGTCAAAGATCAGCAAGGCGGCCTTTGTGTGGAGAAACAGAAAATGGGGGAGATACTAAATGAATATTTTGCATCAGTATTTACTGTGGAAAAGGATATGGAAGATATAGACTGTAGGGAAATAGATGGTGACATCTTGCAAAATGTCCAGATTACAGAGGAGGGAGGAGTGCTGGATGTCTTGACATGGTTAAAGTGGATAAATCCCCAGGACCTGATCAGGTGTACCTGAGAACTCTGTGGGAAGCTAGAGAAGTGACTGCTGGGCCGTTTGCTGAGATATTTGTATCATCAATAGTCACAGGTGAGGTGCTGGAAGACTGGAGGTTGGCAAACGTGGTGCCACTGTTTAAGAAGGGCGGTAAAAGCAAGCCAGGGAACTACAGACCTGTGAGCCTGACCTCAGTAGTGGTCAAGTTGTTGGAGGGAATCCTGAGGGACAGGATGTACATGTATTTGGAAAGGCAAGGACTGATTCGGTATAGTCAACATGGCTTTGTGCATGGGAAATCAAGTCTCACAAACTTGATTGAGTTTTTGAAGAAGTAACAAAGAGGATTGATGAGGGCAGAGCAGTAGATGTGATCTATATGGACTTCAATAAGGCGTTCGACAAGGTTCCCCATGGGAGACTGATTAGCAAGGTTAGATCTCGGAATACAGGGAGAACTAGCCATTTGGATACAGAACTGGCTTAAAGGTAGAAGATAGAGGGTGGTGGTGGAGCATTGTTTTTCAGACTGGAGGCCTGTGACCAGTGGAGCGCCATAAGGATCGGTGCTGGGCCCTCTACTTTTTGTCATTTACGTAAATGATTTGGATGCGAGCAAAAGAGGTACAGTTAGTAAGTTTGCAGAGGACACCAAATTTGGAGGTGTAGTGGACAGCGAAGAGGGTTACCTCAGATGACAACAGGATCTTGACCAGATGGGCCAATGGGCTGAGAATTGGCAGATGGAATTTAATTCAAATAAATGCGAGGTGCTGCATTTTGGGAAAGCAAATCTTAGCAGGACTTTAATGGTAAGGTCCTAGTGGGTGTTGCTGAACAAACAGACCTTGGAGTACAGGTTCATAGCTCCTTGAAAGTCGGAGGATGAGGGGTGACCTTATTGAGGTTTACAAAATTATGAGGGGCATGGATAGGATAAACAGACAAAGCCTTTTCCCTGGGGTCAGGGAATCCAGAACTAGGGGGCATAGGTTTAGGGTGAGAGGGGAAAGATATAAAAGAGACCTATGGGGCAACTTTTTCCATGCAGAGGGTGCTACCTGTATGGAATGAGCTGCCAGAGGATGTGGTGGAGGCTGGTACAATTGCAATATTTAAGAGGCATTTGGATGGGTATATGAATAGGAAGGGTTTGGAGGGATATGGGCTGTGTGCTGGCAGGTGGGACTACATTGGGTTGGGATATCTGGTCAGCACGGACAGATTGGACTGAAGGGTCTGTTTCCATGCTGTACATCTCTATGACTCTACGCCTTTCTCCAGTTGATTAGTGAGAACCACGTTCCTACTGCCCCATGTTTTGAAATATAAAATTAAAAAACAAAATATGTGGTATCATAATGGCCAGATGCTTGTGTTTTGGGTGGAAACTGTGACTTAGATGTAAATTAACTCAGAACTGCTTCACTTTCCAGCAGTTTATTGCTTAAACTTGTTTGTGCATTAAGGCAATGTTTTAGTGGTTGAATATAGCACAGAATGCAACTTAAAGTTTTGCACTAAAATATATCAAGGACTATTTTAAAGAGTGGTAACCTGAAGGAGTTTATTAATGTAACCAAAAATGTATTAACCATTAAAAAGCCCTTTGAAGAAAATAATTTTAATATTTGAAAATAACACAAATTTTATGATTTATTATTGGCGCAATAGTAAGTATCTTAGGTCTATTAAAAAGACGATATTTTTAAAAAAGCAAGAGCCTCTGTGCTCTTGCAGCCAGTTGTGGTGGATCAATGTCTAAATGTTTTTAAGAAAATATAAACATGAAGGAAATTACTTGCACCTGAAATTCCTTGATCTTTTGTGCTGGTTTGCCCAATTTTGGGCAAATTACTCTGGCATCCTAACAAAAGTCCAGACTGTTGTCTCCACATAACACTTAAACCATATCCTCAACAGATACGGCTTCCTTATAATTTTTTTTGAAAAAATTAAAAACAGTGAAACTTACACATATAGTAATAGCTTAAGTAAAGCTTTCAGAATTCAAACACAAGATGTGATGACTATAAATATGTATAGCTTTTTTTTATATTGACAAGAATCTTCAGCAATGCCTCCACTCAGTAAATACATTGCATCATCTTTCAGTGTTGCCATTCACTCCATTTGGGTGTATTTGACAGATGAATGTGAATGAAAATACACTGAGAGTCACAGTTATACAGCACAGAAACTGATTCTTTGGTCCAACTAGCTCATGTCGAACAGATATTCTAAATGAATTTATTCCCAGTTGTCAGCATTTGGCACATACCTCTCTCAACCCTTCTTATTCATGTAATCATCCAGATGTTTTTAAACGCTGTAATTATTCCAGTCTCCACCACCTTCTCTGACAGCTCATTCCATACATGCACCATCCTTTGCATGAAAACGTTGCCCCTTAGGTCCCTTTCAAATCTTTTCACACTCACCTTAAACCTATGCCCCCTAGTTTTGGATTCCCCTGTCCTGGGGAAAAGACCTTGGCTGTTCACTCTATCCATGCCCCTCATGATTTTCTAAACTCCTACAAGGCCACCCCTCAGACTCCAATAGTCCAGGAAAGCCCCAGCCTATTCAGCTTCTCCTATTCAGCTCAAACCCTCAATCCTGGCAAATCCTTGTAAATCTTTTCTGTACCCTTTCAAGTTTCACAACATCTTTCCTATAGCAGGGAGATCAGAATTCCAAAATGCAGTATTCCAAAAGTGGTCTAACCAATGTCCTGTACAGCCCAACATGACCTTTCAATTCCTATAATCAATGCATTGACGAACAAAAGCAAGCGTACAAAACGCCTTCTTTATTATCCTGTCTACCTACAAGTCCACTTTGAGGGAACTATGAACCTGCACTCCAAGGTCTTGTTTCTCAGCAACACACCTCAGGACCTTACCATTAAGTGTATATGTCCTGCCCTGTTTCGCCTTTCCAAAATGAAGTACCTTTTATCCAAATTAAACTCCATCTGCCACTCCTTGGTACACTGGCCCATCTGATCAAGGTCCTGATGTACTCAGAGGTAACCTTCTTTACTGTCCACTACACCAATTTTGGTATCATCTGCAAATTTACTAACCATACCTCCTATATTCACATCCAAATCATTTACACAAGTGACAAAAAGCAGTAAACCCAGCACTGATCCTTGTGGCACACCACTGGTCACTGGCCTCCAGTCTGAAAAGCAACCCTCTGTCTTCTACCTTTGAGCCAATTATTTACCCAAATGACCAGTTCTCCCTGTATTCCATGTGATTGAATTTTGTTAACCAGTCTACCATGCAGAACCTTGTCAAATGTCTTACTGTAGTTCATATAAACCACTTCCACCGGTCATCAATCCTCTTTGTCACTTCTTCAAAAAAAAACTCAATCAGGTTAGCGAGACACAATTTTGTATGCACAGAGCCATGCTGACTATCCCTAATCAGTACCTGCCTTTCCAAACACATGTAAATCCTGTTCCTCATAATATCCTCCAACAACTTGCCCATCATGGATGTCAGGCTCATTCATATATAATTCCCTGCTTTTCCTTACCACCTTTCTTAAATAATGACACCACATTTGCCAACCTCCAGTCTTCTGGTACCTCATTTGTGGCTACTGATGATACAAATATCTCAGCAAGGGGCCCAATCACTTCCCTGCCTTCCCACAAATTTCTAGGTTATACCTGATCAGGTCCCAGAGATGTATCCACCTTCGTGTTTTAAGATGTCCAGCACCACCTCTTCTGTAATAGAGACTTTTCAAGATATCGCTATTTACTTCACCAAGTTCTCTAGCTTCCATATTCTTCTTCATAGTAAAAACTGATACAAAATGCTTGTTTTGTATCTCACCCATCTTCTGCACTTCCAGACATAGGCAGCCTTGCTCTTCTTTAAGAGGCCTTATTCTCTCTCTACTTACCCTTTCATCTTTAAAAGCTATCTCGTGTCCTCTTTATGCCATCCTGACTTCTTCTCAAGTTGAGTAGATTGAAACCATGCACTACTCTACTCAGCTGTTGCATGTTGGTAAAGCTCAGATATGCCAGACTGCATTGCCCATTTGACTATATCTCAATCGCTTCAAAGGATGCACTTTTTGATTTCTTAGGCACCTCTGCAAAGTTTACAAAATGCAAATAATCTCTTACCACCATGGCTCTGACATTTAAGGCTTGGGAAGGATTCATTTTGCACAGCTGCCGAAGCGTCTCAGTTCTGCGACGACCCCCAACACTCTCTTCATCCTGTCGCTCACCATTTTTTATTAAACCCCTGCAAACTGAACAACAGAATGTGTTACTTACAAGCCCACAATACTATCTAAACTCCTGATTTTCATCAAGTTATTATTTCATCTCACTCTAATTCTATACTTAATTACTATTTTCCTTCAATTGCGTGAACTTCCCCAATTTGCTCTGCACCACCTCTTGTCAACTGGTAGACAAAATGTTCAGACATTTTGTAGCTTGCAAGCAGTCACTAGAAGGGAGCGTGGGGAGAGCATAGGAATGGAAGAGAGGGAAGTAGGCATTAGCGAATGGCCCATGGAGACTGTCCCATCACTTGATACAATCACAGCTGACTTTGGGCTTTCACTCCACTTTTTGTCTATTGGCTATATTGCTTGATGCTGAGACATCAAACATCTGCATATTTCAGCCTTAACTATATTCAATAATGAATCACTTACGACCTTCTGAAATTTCAAAGGATTCACAATAATCCAAAAAGCAAAACATCTCAGCCCTTAACAGGTGTTTCTTGTTTTGAGACTGTCCTAATTTTAGTTTTCTCTAGTTGGAGCATCTACCTCTCAGCGGTCTACTCTTTTCAGCCCCATTCAGAAATTGATATCTTTCAATTAAACATTCTCATTCATCTAAGCTTTAGTTTACTCTATTCTCTTATGATAGAAGAAAGGGGATCAAAGGGACCAATCTAGTGAACCTTCACAGCATGGTCTCCGATGCAAATATATCTTTTGAAAATGGAGACTAAAACCACACACTGTGTTCTAGGTATTACCTCACTAAAGCTCTATTCAATTGTAGCAAGACCACATTACTGTACTCCAGTCCCACATTAAATGAAGGACAACATGCTATTTGCCTTCCCAGTTGTATGCTGTACCTGCATGAAACTTCCTGCATTCTTAAAAGGCTCTTCTTCCATACAAACCTAATGACAGTGAATCAAATAAATGTCACTCCTAGGTGACATTCGGAACTTCTTTATAAAATGATGATTGACAAAATATCTCTCTGTGTGAAATGATGACAAAATCCCCAAGCTCATCACTTGGACATCCTTCAGGAGGTATCATCATGGTACATGTGACACCTTGCAAAAAGCAAAAAAAAAATTCAGCTATAATAATGGATGACTTTAATCTGATGCAGATTGGGCAATTCAAATCAATTATAGCATTGGGGACAAATTCCTGGAATGTGTAGATGATGGTTTTGGATCAATGTTGAGGAACTGACTAGAAGACAGGCCATCTTATGACTGAGTATTGCGTACTGAGAAAGGAATAATTGACAATCTAGTTGTGCAAGGCCTTTTTCATGGTGGTGAAGGGGGAGTCAACATTATATGAAAGAGTTATTTATTGAGAAGAAGTGGCAAAGTTGATTCTGAGACCAGGGTATGAATCCAAATAGGGGGAAACTAATGGCATGAAGCACGAACTGGTTATGATACACTGGGGAGCATTACTTGAAGGGATGACAGTGAATAGGCAATGGCAAACATTTAGAAAATGCATGGAGGAACTACAACAATTGATTATTCCTGTCTGGCACAAAATTAAACCTAGAAAGTTGGTCTGGCCATGGCTAACAAGGGAAATTAAGGAAAGCATTAGATCCAAGGAAAGCAAACAAATTGTCCAAACATACCTGAAGATTGGGAGCATAGTTAGATTTTAGCAAAGCAGGACAAAGAGATTATTATGAGAAAAATAGATTACGAGAGTAAACTTGTGAGGAACATACAAAGTAAAAGTTTCCATGGGTGTGGAAAGAAAACAAAAATTAAGGAAGACACATGTAAGCCCTTTCTTAGAAGCAGGGGAAATTATAAAAAGGAACAAAAAGATGGTAGACCCATTAAATACATTTTTTTGGTTCTGTCTTCACAAAGAAGGATACAAATAATGTCCCAAAACTGTTGGGGGAACACCAGGTCCAGTGAAAGAGAGGAACTGAAGGAAATCAGTGTTAGTTGAGAATTGATTTGGGGGAAATTGATGGGAATAAAGGCTGACAAATCCCCAGGGTCCAATAATCTACAACTCAATATTTAAGCAAGTAGTCCCTGAAATAGCAGATCATCCTTCAAGATTCTAGAGACTCTGGAACAGTTCCTAGGAATTGAATGATTGCGAATGTAACACCATTATTTTAATTTTAAAAGATGGTAAAGAACAAGGGGAATTATAGACCAGTTAGCCTGATATCAGTAGTAGGGAAAATGGTAGAGTCCATTATAAAATATTTAATAACAGCACTCAAAATAGAGACAGGATTGGATAAAATCAAAATGAATTTACAAAAGGGGAAACCATGTTTGACAAATTTTCTGGAATTTTTCAAGAATGGAACTAGTCGAGTTGATAAGGGGAACCAGTGGATGTGGTTTACTTGGGCTTGCAAAATGTGTTTTGTCAGGTACCACATAAGAGATTCATATGTAAAACTAAGTGCATTAGATTGGGGGTAGCATACTGACATGGATGGAGAACCGGTTGGCTGACAGGAAACAAAGAATAGGAATAAATAGGTCATTTCCTGAGTATCAGCCAGTGACCAGTGGAGTATTGCAGGGAAGCATTTTGTTCCCAACTATTCACAACATATTAATAATTCAGCTGTTGGAACTAAATGTACTGTCTCTGACACAAAGCTGGGTGGAAGGGGAAACTGTGAAGAGGATGCAGAGATGCTTCCATGTGATTTATAAGAGTTGAGTGAGTGGATAAATGTATGGCAGACATGATGTAGTTAAATAGGAGGTTATTCACTTTGGTATCATGAACAGACAGGTAGATTTTCTGAATGTTGATAGCTTGGGAAAAGGAGAGGTGTAATGAAGCATATGCTTGCACACAAGTTGCTGAAATCAAGCATGCAGGTGAAACAGGCAGAGAAGGCAAAGATTATGTTGATTTTCATAGCAAGAGGATTTGAGGACAGGAGCAGAGATGTCTTTCTACAGTTTGCCTTGGTGAGACCACATCTAAAATACTACAGTACATGCAGTTTTGGTCTCCTGAGCTGAGGAAGGATGTCCTGGTTATGGAGGGAGTGCAACAAAGGTTTACTACATTGATTCCTGAGATGAATAGGGCTGATGCAAGACGACAGAGTGGATCAGTCAAAACTATATTCACTTGAGTTTAAAAGAATAGGAGGATAGGAATCTCATGGAAGCCTTTAAATTTGAACAGGACAGGGTAAATACAGGAAGGACGTTCCCGATGACGGCAGGTAGACCAGACCAGGGGTCAAAGTCTAAAGATACAGGGTAGGCCATTTAGGAGTTGAAGAGAAATGTTTTCAGCCAGATAGTGGTGAGCCAGTGGCATTCACTGCCACAGAAAATGTTTGGAGGCAAAAACATCTAAAGTTTTCAAGAAGATAGGTATAGTTCTGAAGGCTAAAGGCATCAAAGGATTTTGTGGCAAAAGTAGAAACAAGGTACCAAAGTAGGTGACTGGCCACGATCACATAGAATGGTGGAGGAAGTTTGAAGGGCGAAATTGCCTTCTTCTGTTCCTATTCTGTGTTTCTATCTCAACCCTAATACCGAAGCAAATGATCTTTGCAAAGATGAATACATTTCTAAGAATAAAATTGAATTTTAGTACATTATTTTATTCTTGGTCCTTAGACTTTCTCAAGCCATCACAACATCAGTAAAAAAAAAAAGTGTTAAAAGAAAGATCATTACCTTCATTGAAGCTGTCAGGAACATTGGCCACTAACAAACACATAAACCATGATCCATTTCGTACATGAAGCAAAGCCTCAGCTACTTCAGTAATTGGCAACAGTGATGGAAGTTCTGAGGGAAGAGAAATAAAGCACCACACAATTTATATTATAACATTACTGCATACCACATGTGCTACCCAATGGCTTTACTCTGAAACATTAAAATGATTTTTGCACCCAAGAATTTGTATAATGGCACATATATAGTTTGGATAAGCAAGCAATTCACTTTCTCCAAATATGCAAGTTATTTTCAGGATATATAATTGGCTTAACAGTAGGAGACAGAGGGGTGGTGGAGGGTTGTTCCTCAGACTGGAGACCTGTCACCAGCAGTGTTCCACAGGGATTGGCTCTGAGTCCTCTTTCGTTTGTCATTTATATAAATGATTTGGAGAACACAGAAGGCATGGTTAGCAAGTATGCAAATTTCACAATCTGGTGACATAGTAGACAGTGGAGAAGGTTTTCTAAGATTACAAAGGAATCATGATCAAATAGATGAATGGACTGAAAAATGGAAGATTGAGTTTAATCTGGACAAATGCTAGGTATTGCATTTTGGTACAACAAAGAAAAGTAGGTCCTGGAGTAGTGTTGTAGAAGAGAAGAACCCAGGGATTCGGGGACGTAATTCTTTGAAGTTTGCGTCATATATAGACAGGGTGGTTATAAAAAGGCATTTGGCATGCTTGCCTTCATTGCTCAGTCCTTGAGTATAGGAGTGGGAAGTCATGTTGAGGTTGTACAGGATATTGGTGAGGTCTTCTCCGGAATACTGTGTCCAGTTCTGGCCACCTAGTTACAGGTAGGATATTAGAGTCATACAGCATGGAGACAAGCCCTTTGGCCCAAACTGGTCCATGCCGACCAAAATGTCAGTTCACGCGAACCCCATTTCCCTGCATTTGGCCAATATCCTTCTAATCCATGTATTTGTGCAAATGCCTTTTAAATATCGTTAATGTACCGACTCAATCACTTCCGCTGGCAGTTCATTCCATATATGTACCACCCTACATTTAAAAAGTTGGTCCTCAGGTTCCCATTTATTCTTTCCCTCCAACTTTAAACTGATGCCCCTCGTCCTCAATTCCCCAACCCTGTGAAAAAGACTGAGTGCATTCACCTTATCCATGCCTCTTATGATCTTATATACCTCTATAAGGACCCTTTTAGTCTCCTACATTCTAAAGAAAAGAGTCCTACCTTGTCCAACCTCTCCCTATAACACAGACCACTGAGTCCAGGCAACATCCTTGTAAGTTTCTTCTCTACTCTTTCCAGTGTAATAACATTCTTCCTATAGCAAGGTGACTAAAACTGACCACAATACTCCAAGAGAGGCCTCACCAATGTCCTGTATAACTGCAACATAACTTCCCAACTTCTATACTCAATGATTATTTATTAAACTGAAGAGGATTCGAAAGAGATTTATCAGAATGTTGCCAGGTATGGAAGGTTTGAGTTATAAAGAAAGGCTGGATCTTCTCTCAATACAGTGGAAGAGGTTAAGAGGTGGCCTTGTAGAAGTTTATAAAATAATCAGGGTTATACAGAGAGTTAATGGCTGTTGTCTTTTCCGTAAGATGGGGGAATTTCAAAACTAACAGGTACATTTTTAAGGTGAGAAGAGAGATTTAAAAAGACATGAGGGGCAAAGTTTTATACAGAGGGTAGTTCATGTGTGGAATTATCTTCCTGCGGTAGTGGTGGATGTAGGTACAATTACGTTTAAAATATATAAGTACATGAATAGGAAGAGTTTGGAGGTATATGGGCCAGGAGCATACAGGTGGGACTACTTTAGTTTTGGGATTATATTCAGCACAGACTGGTTGGACTGAAGAATTTGTTTCCATGTTATATGACTTAAGGAGTCTGACTGTAACTAATTTCTGCAATCAGCCACCACTAATTTCTGGTTCACATCAGTATCAGTGGAAAACATTCACTGCAGAACATCAGCAGCAGTGCAATTCCCACATCTTGTTTAAACCTATAATTGAAATATATATTTCTTAAATCTATAAACTGAGTTATGACTTGCAATTTCACTGATAACCTAAATCTTACCTGCTTGAAGGATACAGAGCACATCTGCAACTTCATCCAGATACACCGGGCTTTCAAACAGTTCTGAAGACTTCATAAAAAATTCTCCATTTGAATCAGACAACTTCAACATACATACACAAAAATAAAATGATCCTGTTAGTCTCTACAAAGTATCATCAGTTGAGTTTCATGAAATTAGAGTCACACAAGGGAAAGGTTTCAGAAAATCTGAAGTGCAAAGGGACTTGGGGGGGTCTTAGTTCTGGATACTCCAAAGGTTAACATAGTGTTGGTTGGCCAAAGAGAAGGCAAATGCAATGTTAGCAGTCATTTCAAGAGGGCTAGAATACAAGGACCAGAGACGTACAATTGATGCTATGCAAGACAATGGTCAGACCACATTTGGAATATTGAGAGTAATTTTGGGCCCTGTATCTAAAAAAAGGATGGGCTGGTGTTGGTGAGGGTCCAGATGAGATTTACGACATTGACCCCAGGAATGAAAGACTTGTCGTATGAGGAGCCGTTGAGGACTCTGGATCTATACTCGAAAGAGTTTGGAAGGATGCTTTGGAGAGGGGACAGAAATGGTTTACCCAGACGTTGCCTGGATTGAAGCATATTCACTATGAAAAATTTGATTTGTGTTCACTTGAAGGAAGGATGCGGCACGACCTAATAGAAGTTTTCTAAATTATGAGAGGAATGGATAATTGGAGCCTTTTCCCCAGGGTAGAAATGTCAATTAATACAGGACATAGGGTTAAAATAAAAATGGGTTAGCTTAAAGGAGACGTGAAAGGCAATTTTTTTTTAAAATACAGAGGGCAGTAAGTGCCTGGACTACGCTACCAGAGGTGGTGGTGGAGACAGAAACACTAGCAATGTTTAAGGGGCATTTTGACATATATTTGATTAAAGCAGGAAACAGAAATATGGACCACCTCGAGGCAAAAAGGTTTTGAGTTTAGAAAGGCATCATCTGTAGAAAAAGTCTTGGCAGGATGAATGGCACGATACTGTGCTGTACTGTTCTTTGATAAGGTGCGATCTGTTTGAAAATTTGAATACTGACAGCGTTGGATAGAATAGATGTGGGCAAGATGGACACACTAGTAGGAGAGACCAGGATCTGAGCACGGCTTCAGAGTAAATGGACGATCCTTTAGAACGGAGATGAGGAGGAATTTCTTCAGTTAGCAAGTTAATCTATGGAAAGCATCGTCACAGAGGGCTGAGGAGGCCAAGTCATTGAGTGTATTTAAGACAGAGACAGATAGATTCTTGATTAATAAGGGAAACAAGGGTTATTGGAAGAAGGCTGGAGAATGGGGTTGAGAAACATATCAGCCATGATTGAATGGCAGAGCAGACACTGATGGGCCAAATGGGTGAATTATGTTCCTTTATCTTATGGTCTTACAGCCTTCCCTTTCCAAGTGCTTCACTGCCAGAAAATAGGAAGTTAAGGAAGTGATGACTGAGCCCTTTGCTGAGATACTTATGTCATCAATAGTCACAGGTGAGGTGCCAGAAGAGTGGAGGTTGACAAACGTGGTGCCACTATTTAAGAAAAGGTGGTAAGGACAAGCTAGGGAACCACAGACCGGTGAGCTGACATCGATGCTAGGCAAGTTGTTGGAGAGAATCCTCAGGGACGAGATGTACATGTATTTGGAAAGGCAAGGACTGATTAGGGATAGTCAACACGGCTTTGTGCGTGGGAAATCATGTCTCTCAAACTTGATTGAGTTTTTTTTTGAAGAAGTAACAAAGCGCACTGATGAGGGCAGAGCAGTAGACGTGATCTATATGGATTTCAGCAAGGCATTTGACAAGGTTCCCTATGGGAGACTGGTTAGCAAGGTTAGATCTCATGGAATATAGGGAGATCTCGCCATTTGGATGCAAAACCGGTTCAAAGGTAGAAGACAGAGGGTGGTGGTGGAGGGTTGTTTTTCAGACTGGAGACCTGTGACCAGTGAAGTGCTACAAGGATCAGTGCTGGGTCCACTATTTTGTCATTTATATAAACGATCTGGATGTGAGCATAACAGGTATAGTTAGTAAGTTTGCAGATGACACCAAAACTGTGGTGTACTGGACAGCGAAGAAGGTTACCTCACAACAGGATCTTGATCAGATGGGCCAATGGGCTGAGAAGTGGCAGATGGAGTTTAATTTAGATAAATGCGAGGTGCTGCATTTTGGGAAAGTAAATCTTAGCAGGACTTATCCACTTAATGATAGGGAGTGTTGCCGAACAAAGAGACCTTGGAGTGCAGGTTCATAGTTCCTTGAAAGTAGAGTTGCAGGTAAATAGGATAGTTAAGGTGGCGTTTGGTATACTTTCCTTTATTGGCCAGAGTATTGAATACAGGAGTTGGGAGGTCATGTTGCAGCTGTACAGGACATTGGTTAGCCATTTTTGGATATTGCATGCAATTCTAGTCTCCTTCCTATCGGAAGCACGTTGTGAAACTTGAAAGGGTTCAGAAAAGATTTACAAAGATGTTGCCAGCATTGAAGGATTTGAACCATAGGGAGAGGCTGAATAGGCTGGGGCTGTTTTCCTTGAAGCATCGGAGGCTGAGGGGTGACCTTAATGAGGTTTATAAAATCATGAGGGGCATGGATAGGATAAATAGACAAAGTCGCTTCCCTGGGGTGGGGAAGTCCAGAACTAGAGGGCATAGGTTTAGGGTGAGAGGGAAAAGATATAAAAGGGACCTAAAAGGGTAGTACATGTCTGGAATGAGCTGCCAAAGGAAGTGGTGGTGGCTAGTACAATTGCAATATTTAAAAGGCATCTGGATGGGTATATGACTAGGAAGGATTTAGAGGAATATGGGTCAAATGCTGGCAAATATGACTAGATTAGGTTGGAATATCTGGTCAGCATGGACAAGTTGGACTGAAGGGTCTGTTTCTGTGCTGTACATCTCTATGACTTGCTTGGAAGTCCATGTCCCTTTTAGCAGGTTCACTGTCAGTCTGTAAATCGTTTTAATATGCAGGAGTTACTTGGCCAGCCAGACTGTAAAATGCAATGGCAAAACAACGTAGTACAATGTCCATATTCATGGATCAATCCAATTAACTTATGATCCAAACTCTTCAAAGATGGAACAGGAGAAAAGACAGAGATAGAAGCGGAGAAACCCTCAATTCAATGTTTCATCTCTGCCTATTCATCTTCCAACCCATTGCTCCCTTGCTTCACATGATACTCCCTTGCTTCACAACCCCTTTTCCAAAGCTTGTCTCTTCTCCAACTCCCATGAATTCCTCTCTGTCACTTAATCCAAATGCAGATAAATTGAAATAGCATGTTGTTATAAATTGGAGTGATGACGTGCTGAATATAGTCATGCAGAACAAGGAACTTTGGAATAATATTGTGCAGAGTTCACCATAACCGGGAATCCCCACTCAGGCCTGCATCTATTGTGGACTAATTGGCAAACATTGATTGCTGGGAGTCTTCAAAAACTTTATTATTATATCTGATCATCGACAGGGTTTTAAAAAGGTGAACTAGATGGTTTCCTGACTGTCAATTTCTACTAACAATATCACTTGTGTCTGCAGTACTACAAAGAAGCACTTCCCTCCTATCCATCTGCCCCCAGTGATGAGTTTAATGTGAAAATGGCCCCTCTTTTGATTTTTTTTTGCAGTTTTAAGGATGAAGAGTGGAGACAGGAGTCCTTAAGTGCACAAACAATGGGGGTGGCAAACTTCTGCACCTCAAAAGGAAAGTTTGAATTCATCAGTGCTCGGGTAGTGGCATGCACAGATGGAACACAAGCTTCTATCTTGGATTAATTCAGGCCCTTGTTTATTACCTTGTTCATGATCACCAACAGTTCACTAAGTGCTAGTCGGAGACGACGAGGAGAATCACTATGCTCAAATTCCAAAGCCAAGCCATGCTGTAGTTGTGATACGAGGATGCTCTCTCCATTTGCTCCACCTAACTTGTGCCTGTTTAAAAGAAAGTTAATAAGTTTGAGAAATATTCTTGAAAAAGATTTTGCGAGAAAGAAAATTATTCTGCGCCTTGTGACATTTCAAAACATCACAAACTACAGGTTTTTTGAACGTAGTCAACATTATACAGTAGGAAACATGACTAATTGTACACATCAAGATTCTAAAAACAGCCAGAAAATAAATGGTCAAATAAACTGTTTTAGTCATGTCAAATCCATAAATCAACATTGGGTCGAGGGATAAACATTGGGTGTGATGCAGGTGAAACAGTTTTTTTTGTCCAGAAAAGTGTCATGTGATTTGATACACCCAACTGATAAGGCATACTGGGCCTTCATTTAACTTCAACTGAAAGATAGCTCTTTGACAGTGCATCACCTCAGCATTGCACCAGGAGCATCAGCAGGATTATAAAGTCAAATCTTTAGAGAAATACAATCTATAACCAATAACCTTCTAACTCAGAAGAATGAGTGCTACCAACTCAGAGTTACATCCACATCATTAACCTAACTTCTTCTTTCACGTTAGTTATGGGTTATACATTTGCAAACTCAGGTTACTGACAAATCAAGAGAAATTCACAATTACTTGATATTTACATTAACTTTGGAAGTATAATAAATACCTGAGCTGCTGTTCTTTGGTAGCATCCTGCTCCAGTGCATGAAAATCAACTGATAGGAGAGCCACAATCGAGTTGACAGCCTCAACCCCAGACAGGAGACGCAGGATGAGTTTTTTGTCTTGAGCCCAAGCCTCACTTTGATCAGCAGGAGCACAAAGTGCCATTCTCACCAGGCAGGGCAAGAGAAGCCTCAACTCTGGATCACTCAAAGCTGCTAGTTTTACCACATCGACCTTCTGCATTGCTTCAAATGCAAAGGAACTCACAAGCTGCAGGCACGCAAACTCTGTCATCTTTGCCAAAGGGACCTAAATAGAAAACATTGACACACCATTCAATTTAATATAGCAGGGAAATGCAGTAACTCAGTGTGCTTAGATTTGCCAAATGTTTCTT
>NC_057737.1:5051802-5053550 GCF_004010195.1 Chiloscyllium plagiosum | reverse complement strand
TCAATGCAAAGGGCCGAACAGGAAAGGCAGATGAACTCAGGGCATGGTTAGGAACATGGGAGTGGGATATCATACCAATTACAGAAACATGGCTCAGGGATGGGCAAGACTGGCAGCTTAATGTTCAAGGATAAAATGCTACAGGAAGAATAGAAAGGGAGGCAAGGGATAAGCATTACAGCTGTGCTGTGGGAGGATATTCCCAGAAATACATCCAGGGAAGTTATTTGGGTGGAACTAAGACATAAGAAAGGGATGACCACCTTATTGGGATTGTAATATAGACCCCCTAATAGTCAGAGGAAAATTGAGAAACAAACTTGTAAGGAAGTCTCAGCTATCTTTAAGAATAATGAGGTTGTTATGGTAAAGGATTTTAACCTCCCAAACATAGACTGGGACTGCTATAGTGTTAAAGGTTTAGATGGAGAGGAATTTCTTAAATGCATACAAGACAAATTTCTGATTCAGTATGTGGATGTACCTACTAGAGAAGGTGCAAATCTTGACCTGCTCTTGGGAAATAAGGCAGGGCAGGTGACTGAGGTGTCAGTGGGGGAGCACTTTGGGGCCAGCAACCACAATTCTATTAGATTTAAAATAGTGACGGAAAAGGATAGACCTCATCTAAAAGTTGAAGTTCTATATTGGAGAAAGGCCAATTTTGATGGTATAAGGCAAGAGCTTTGAAAGCTAAAAGGAGGCAGATGTTCGCAGGTAAAGGGACGGCTGGAAAATGGGAAACCTTCAGAAATGAGATAACAAGAATCCAGGGAAATTATATTCCTGTCAGGGTGAAAGGAAAGGCTGGTAGGTATAGGGAATGCTGGATGACTAAAGAAATTGAGGGTTTGGTTAAGAAAAACAAAGAAGCATATGTCAGGTATAGACAGGATAGATCGAGTGAATCCTTAGAAGAGTATAAAGGAAGTAAGAGTATACTTAATAGGGAAATCAGGAGGGCAAAAAGGGGACATGAGATAGCTTTGGCAAATAGAAGTAAGGAGAATCCAAAGGGTTTTTACAAATATATTAAGGACAAAAGGGTAACTAGGGAGGGAATAGGGCCCCTCGAAGATCAGCATGACGGTCTTTGTGTGGAGAAACAGAAAATGGGGGAGATACTAAATGAATATTTTGCATCAGTATTTACTGTGGAAAAGGATATGGAAGATATAGACTGTAGGGAAATAGATGCAAAATGTCCAGATTACAGAGGAGGGAGGAAGTGCTGGATGTCTTGACATGGTTAAAGTGGATAAATCCCCAGGACCTGATCAGGTGTACTCGAGAACTCTGTGGGAAGCCAGCCAAGTGATTGCTGAATCGCTTGCTGAGATATTTGTATCATCAATAGTCACAGGTGAGGTGCCGGAAGACTGGAGGTTGGCAAACATGGTGCTACTGTTTAAGAAGGTCGGTAAACAAAAGCCAAGGAACTATAGACCGGTGAGCCTGACCTCAGTGGTGGGCAAGTTGTTGGAGGGAATCCTGAGGGACAGGATGTACATGTATTTGGAAAGGCAAGCACTGATTAGGGATAGTCAACATGGCTTTGTGCGTGGGAAATCATGTCTCACAAATTTGATTGAGTTTTTTGAAGAAGTAACAAAAAAGATCGATGAGGGCAGAACGGTAGATGTGATCTATATGGCCTTCAGTAAGGCGTTTGACAAGGTTCCCCATGGGAGACTGATTAGCAAGGTTAGATCTCATGGAATACAGGGAGAACTAGCCATTTGGATACA
>NC_057737.1:5048968-5051688 GCF_004010195.1 Chiloscyllium plagiosum | reverse complement strand
GAAAGTGGAGTCGCAGGTAGATAGGATAGTGAAGGCGGCGTTTGGTATGCTTTTCTTGATTGGTCAGAGTATTGAGTACAGGAGTTGGGAGGTCATGTTGCGGCTGTACAGGACATGGGTTAGGCCACTGTTGGAATATTGCCTGCAATTCTGGTCTCCTTCCTCTGTTGTGAAACTTGAAAGGGTTCTGAAAAGATTTACAAGGATGTTGCCAGGGTTGGAGGATTTGAGCTACAGGGAGAGGCTGAACAGGCTGGGGCTGTTTTCTCTGGAGCGTCGGAGGCTGAGGGGTGACGTTATAAAGGTCTACAAAATTATGAGGGGCATGGATAGGATAAATAGGCAAAGTCTTTTCCCTGGGGTCGGGGAGTCCAGAACTAGAGGGCAAAGGTTTAGGGTGAGAGGGGAAAGATATAAAAGAGACCCAAGGGGCAACGTTTTCACACAGCGGGTGGTGCGTGTATGGAATAAGCTGCCAGTGGAAGTCGTGGAGGCTGGTACAATTCCAACATTTAAGAGGCATTTGGATGGGCATATGAATAGGAAGGGTTTGGAGGGATGTGGGCCGGGTGCTGGCAGGTGGGACTAGATTGGGTTGGGATATCTCGCCGGCATGGCCAGGTTGGACTGAAGGGTCTGTTTCCATGACTCTAATAGATTTTTCCTTTCTTTCTCACATTCTCCTCTGCATTTCCTGCAAACAACAAGGTTTTTTTAAAAAAAACTATGCCAAGCAACACAAAAGATTTGTTGTTGACAAATGTCTACACAACTTTGTTTGGAAGATAGAAACATTCAGAAAACATTATTCCATTAGATAGGGCTTCAAAGCACTAATTCCCAGCAACCATAGCTTCTGGAGGAAGAGATTTCCAGAATTCCTTGCGAAAAGATGCACTCCTGAATAGAACATTACTGTTGTCTAGTGTTTTCACCCCTGCGTTGGGCTTGATTCCTCGTCAGGGAATGAGAGTTTATGGGGATCCCCAGTTCATTGGACGACACAGTGACACCAACAGAGTCGATTCAATTCCCGCACTGGCTGAAGTTACTTTGAAGGACTCTCCTTCTCAAAGTATCCCTTTGTCTGAGGTGTGATGGCCCTCAGGATAAACACCACCAATCATCGCTCTCAAATGACAGAGCAACCCTATGGTACAGTAGAACTATGGCAACTTTACCTTATTTTTCATGTTGTTTTAAGATTATATTGCCTTCCTTGTGCTTACTCACCAAAGAAACATGTTTATCTGTTGTACAAGGTAATTTAATTTTAATTACATATGAATAGAAAAGATGCAGAGGCTTTGGAGAGGGTGCAAAGAAGGTGTACCAGGATGCTGCCTGGACTGGAGGGCTTGCCTTTTGAAGAAAGGTTGAAAAATCTCAGACTTCTCTCTCTGGAGAGAAGGAGGAAGACAGGAGACCTGATCGAGGTATACAAGACAACGAGAGGAATAGATAGAGTCAATAGCCAGAGACTTTTCCGCAGGGCAGGATTGAGGGGTATGAGGGGTCATAGTTTTAAGGTATTAGGGGAAAGTATAGAGGAGACGTCAGAGGTAGGTTCTTTATGCAGAGTTGTGAATGCATGGTATGCGTTGCCAGCGGTGGTGGTGGAAGCAGAGTCATTAGGGACATTTAAGTGACTGCTGGACAGGCACATAGAAAGCAGTGAGTTGAGGGGTGCATAGGTTAAGTTATTATTTTTGACATTCAGATTAAAACTCAGCATAACATCGTAGGCCAAAGGGCCTGTTCTGTGCTGTACTTTTCTATATGTTCTAAAATAAGATCTCCCCTCAACAGGGGTGACAAAGACGACAATGGAGTTGTCATAACGTCACTAGTTTAGAAATATAGAAGCCTATGCTCATCTTTTAGGGACAGACATTAAATCCCACCATAAAGAATTAAAAGAATTCACATTCAATTAATAAATTTTGAATTAGTAATACTGCCAATTACTTTAAAAAATCTGATTCACTAATGTTCTTTAGGGAAGGATATCCACCATCCTTACCTAGTCTGGTATCTGTGCGACAAAAGACTCAAGTGAGTGAGTCTTAAGTGCCCTCTGAAATTGTAGAATTAGGTAATCAACTTATGGGCAATTAATAATGGACTTCAAATGCTGACCTTGTTAGCTATGCCCATATTCCATTAAATTAACAACGCTAAATAAATCTTTTTGTTTACCTTAAAAGATTAGCAAACGCTGGAATAACAAAACCAGTAACATAGGCATCAAGCAAAACTTAGTGGAGTCGCAGATAGGGGCTTACGTTTGCCTTCATTGGTCAGTGCACTGAATATAGGAGTTGGGACAGACAATAGACAATAAGTGCTGGAGTAGGCCATTCTGGCCTTCGAGCCTGCACCACCATTCAATATGATCATGGCTAATCATCCTTAATCAGTATCCTGTTTCTGCCTTATCTCCATAACCCTTGATTCCACTATCCTTGAGAGCTCTATCCAACTCTTTCTTAAATGAATCCAGAGACTGGGCCTCCACTACTCTCTGGGGCAGAGCATTCCACACAGCCACCACTCTCTGGGTGAAGAAGTTTCTCCTCATCTCTGTCCTAAATGGTCTACCCCGTATTTTTAAGCTGTGTCCTCAGGTTCGGTACTCACCCATCAGCGGAAACATGTTTCCTGCCTCCAGAGTGTCCAATCCTTTAATAATCTTATACGTCTCAATCAGATCCCCTCTC
>NC_057737.1:5043630-5048069 GCF_004010195.1 Chiloscyllium plagiosum | reverse complement strand
CCACCTTCTTCAGTACCCTGGGATGTAGACCATCAGGCCCCGGGGACTTTTCAACTTTCAGACCTAACAGTCTCTCCAACACTAATTCCTGGCAAATATAAATTCCCTTAAGTTCAGGTCCTTCAGTCACTGTTACCTCAAGGAGTTTGCTTGTGTCTTCCCCAGTGAACACAGATCTGAAGTACCAATTCAATTCTTCTGCCATTTCTTTGTTCCCCATAATATATTCCCCATTTTCTGTCTTCAAGGGCCCAATTTTAGTCTTAACCATTTTTTTGCCTTTCACATACCTAAAAAAGCTTTTACTATTCTCCTTTATATTTTTGGCCAGTTTATCTTCGTACCTCATTTTTACTCTGCGTATTTCCTTCTTAGTAATCCTCTGTTGTTCTTTAAAAGCTTCCCAGTCCTCCGTTTTCCCACTTATCTTTGCTATGTTATATTTTTTCTCTTTTAACTTTATATGTTTCTTAACTTCCCTCAACAGCCACGGCCACCCATGCCTCCTCCTTGGATCTTTCTTCCTTTTTGGAATGAACTGATCCTACATGTTATGTTGCAGCTGTAGAGGATATTGGTTAGACCACTTTCAGAATATTGCATTCAATTCTGGGCTCCCAAATACAGGAAGGATGTTGTTAAGGGTTCAGAAAAGAATCACAAGGATGTTGCTGGGATTGGAGGATTTGAGTTTATAGGGGGAGGCTGAATAGGCTGGGGCTTTTATCCCAGGAATGTCAGAGGCTGGTTTTGTTTTAATTTATTGGCAATTATTCTCTTAATAATCAGTTTCCCCAAATATCACTAAGTTCTTGATCTTAACACTTCAGTATTTCAGCGTTACTGTGAAAGTCAATTCAAGAACTAGCAAGCAAAAACAAACAACAAAAATTACAGATAACTTGACAAAAAACTCAGAACTTCATATATTTTCGGCACATTTGCATTGAAAGGCGGATATTGTCCCAAGTTTTAAGCTAAGAAATTTAATTTTGTTACTTAATACTTCATTACACTTAATCAGAGTATGTCACAAAATTATTTAAAATATCGACAGCAATGAATAACATTTCGGTTCCATGGATTACTTGACTTCAGAATTCAATACCATTAATTATCTTAATACGTGAAAACTTTAATCGCAAATTCCCCCGATGCCTCAACTATACTTTTAAAACTAGCTTTGTTTTAAGTACTTTTTCAGAAATCAAATAACATACCTTTTACTGAAAACAAAGTGAAGTGAAAACTGATGAATTCGGCCTAGCACTGCCTCAGTCCCCGGAGTTACGTAACCCTTCTCGCCGAGAAAGGCCTTGGGGCCTCGCCATTCGCCGTTTAAACTCCCTAACGCTGTCGAACTAGAATTCCAGGCGGAATGGAACATAGAAACATTAGTTTTTTAAAATCCAATTTCTCACTGTACTCCTCTGGTCCGATAAACCGCATCAACCTTCTTCACTCCACTGACAACACCGTACCAACCGCCATATGGGATTGTGGGTCGTGCCGGGGTAACCATAGTAACTGCCATTGCAGGACTACCCCCGCCGAATGGACTCGCCCATTGGCCTTTGGGCAACTCGTTTTCCTAATGACTTTACCTTCCCCGCGCTCAGTGCTCACCGGTTGCTGATTGGCCGCAGTGCCGCCGTCCATTCAGATAGAACGAAAAACTCAGCAGATCCAACAACATTCGTGCAGAGAAATCAAAGTCGATGTTTCGGGTCCAGTGTACCTTCTTTTTTGGCCCGAATTGGTCTCACTCCAGGTCACTGTCGTCAATTGGCTGCGAGGGCCCCAGTTCGCCTGCCGATTGGCCCACATCTTGCGCCGGCGTACTCCGGATTTGCTTCCGGGGCCTACGCCTGCGCGTTGATCACCAGTCAGGCGCGAAGTTGTGGTTGTGCGATTGCATGAGGTAAAACAAACTGGAGAACTGTGAGTAATGTCTTTGTGGGAAAAGAACTAAGGCAGAAGCGTTTTTCTGCCTTACATCTCAAAAGTTATGGTTTAAGAACCTCATTAATTCCGAATTTTTGAATCTGCAGAAATATTTATTTTTTGTCATTGAAACCATCATCCACTTGCAAGGTTTCGATTTGGCTCTCCCCGCAGTCTTGGGTCTTGGTAATTTGTGGGTCGAGATTAGAGTGGTGCTGGAAAAGCACAGCAGGTCAGGCAGCATCCGAGGAGTAGGAAAATCGACGTTTCGGGCAAAAGCCCTTCTTCATCAGGAAACTGTAATTTGCGGACAGATTGTTTGCGCTGTTCCATTTTCGCAGCAGTTCTGTCATTGCCAATTACATAGGCAGCCACAATGAAATTTAGATGGAATAGAATATTGCGGATGCTGGAGAATAAAACTCAGCAGTTTAAGTACAGATCGTTCGGCCCAGTGTCGTTCGTATTTCCTTCCTGATGAAGGGCTTATGCCCAATAAGTCGATTATCCTACTCATCGGATGCTGCCTGACCTGCTGCGCTTTTCCAGCGCCACATTTTTGAACCTTGTTCATATTTCACACCAGTCTGCTCCAAAACTACTTTATCTCGCCCTCTCAGGACATAACTTGGAGGAGCCGGTGTTGGACTGGGGTGGACAAAGTTAAAAATCACACAAACCCGGGTTAAAGTCCAACAGGTTTATTTGGAAGCTCTAGCTTTTGAATCGCTGCTTCTTCATCAGGTGGTTGTGATCCAGGATCAAAAAAACACAAAATTTATGGCAAAAGTTTAGTGTCATGCAGTTGAAATGATATATGGAACAATCCTGGAATTCAGACTCATGTTCCCAGAATATTATTGTGGCATCTTCGATAATAAGTCCAGTGGCATTACCACTAAGCTTCTACTTCCTCTGTCTCTGGTTGTAATCTGGCTGCATTGCTTTGTATCATAGTCTCTGTCCTTCACATTGCGATTTGCCCGTCAATTTTGACAGAGTTGGAGAGGCCAGTGTTGGACTTGAGTGTACAAAGTTAAAAATCACACAACACCAGGTTTAAGTCCAACAAGTTTAATTGGAAGCATTAGCTTTCGGAGCGCTGCTTCTTCATCAGGTGGTTATGGACGGACTCAGGACGGAGTATTTAGTTGCCTCAAACCTACTACTACAAACAGCTTCTGTAACTGTCACCTTTTTAAAAACTCTATGTAACTCCTTGGTCAGATGTTTGACCAGTCTCTCCTATCCAAGAGGTAAAACAATAACTGCAGATGCTGGAAACCAGATTCTGGATCAGTGGTGCTGGAAGAGCACAGCAATTCAGGCAGCATCCAACGAGCAGCAAAATCGACGTTTCGGGCAAAAGCACTTCATCAGGAGTAAAGGCAGAGAGCCTGAAGCGTGGAGAGATAAGCTAGGGGAGGGTGGGGGTGGGGAGAGAGTAGCATAGAGTACAATGGGTGAGTGGGGGAGGAGATGAAGGTCAGGGAGGAGCGGGTGGAGTGGATAGGTGGAAAAGGAGCTAGGCAGGTCGGACAAGTCCGGACGAGTCAAGGGGACAGTGCTGAGCTGGAAGTTTGAAACTAGGGATGAGGTGGGGGAAGGGGAAATGAGGAAGTCCACATTGATGCCCTGGGGTGGAAGTGTTCCGAGGCGGAAGATGAGGCGTTCTTCCTCCAGGCGTCTGGTGGTGAGGGAGCGGTGGTGAAGGAGGCCCAGGACCTCATGTCCTCGGCAGAGTGGGAGGGGGAGATGAAATGTTGGGCCATGGGGCGGTTTGGTTGATTGGTGCGGGTGTCTCGGAGATGTTCCCTAAAATGCTCTGCTAGGAGGCGCCCAGTCTCCCCAATGTAGAGGAGACCGCATCGGGAGCAACGGATACAATAAATGATATTAGTGGATGTGCAGGTAAAACTTTGATGGATGTGGAAGGCTCCTTTAGGGACTTGGATAGAGGTGAGGGAGGAGGTGTGGGCACAGGTTTTACAGGTCCTGCGGTGGCAGGGGAAAGTGCCAGGATGGCAGGGTGGATTGTAGGGGGGCGTGGACCTGACCAGGAAGTCACGGAGGGAGCGGTCTTTGCGGAAGGCAGAGAGGGGTGGGGAGGGAAATATATCCCCAGTGGTAGGGTCTGTTTGGAGGTGGCGGAAATGTCGGCGGATGATTTGGTTTATGCGAAGGTGGGTAGGGTGGAAGGTGAGCCCCAGGGGCGTTCTGTCCTTGTTGCGGTTGGAGGGGTTGGGTCTGAGGGCGGAGGTCGGGATGTGGATGAGATGCGTTGGAGGGCATCTTTAACCACGTGGGAAGGGAAACTGCGGTCTCTAAAGAAGGAGGCCATCTGGTGTGTTCTATGGTGGAACCGCTCCTCCTGGGAGCAGATACGGCGGAGGCGGAGGAATTGGGAATACGGGATGGCATTTTTGCAAGAGATAGGGTGGGAAGAGGTGTAATCCAGGTAGCTGTGGGAATCGGTGGGTTTGTAGAAAATGTCA
>NC_057737.1:5023179-5043503 GCF_004010195.1 Chiloscyllium plagiosum | reverse complement strand
AAAAAATGTCGGTGTCAAGTCGGTCGTCATTAATGGAGATGGAGATGGTCCAGGTAAATTTAAGGTCAGGGTGGAATGTGTTGGTGAAGTTGATGAATTGCTCAACCTCCTCGCGGGAGCACGAGGTGGCGCCAATGCAGTCATCAATGTAGCGGAGGAAGAGGTGGGGAGTGGTGCCGTTGTAATTACGGAAGATCAACTGTTCTACGTAATTACACCGGCTAGAACAGTTGATCTTCCGTAATTACATATTTTTCTTTGTGTTAATTATTTTAAGAGTTTTGTGCAGTTGGTCTTCCTTGATCCAAAACCATTTGGCATGTACAGTATTGTGAGGCTTGTAATTAACATGCTTAGTAATGGCTATCTTAGCAGGCAAACTTCTATTTTGTGCTATCCATCCATCCAGGATGATAGGTCTCCTTGATTTTTTTTGAGAAAATGACTAGTTTTTTTTGTTCTTAAATACATTTTATACTATCCATAAAATTTCAAACACTGACCAGTTTTCCTCAACATGGTATATGGCCCCATGAAGTTCCTCAGTCACTACACTTGGAGTTATAAGTTATATTTACAATACTTACTTCATGTCAAGCATAAAGCTCAAAAGTTTTCTTATGTCAGTGGAATTTCAGAATTATCTATTAAGCTTCAATTTAGATGCACAATGTTAATTAACAAGTAGATTGATGATTTGTGTTTTCCATGAGAGACTCTATGTTGATCGTTGTGCAGAGACTTGTATGTCACTCATAGATGTACAGCATGGAAACAGATCCTTCAGTCCAACTCGTCCACGCCGACCAGATATCCCAACCCAATCTAGTCCCACCTGCCAGCACCCGGTCCATATCCCTCCAAACCCTTCCCATTCATATACCCATCCAAATGCCTCTTAAATGTTGCAATTGTACCAGCCTCCACCACATCCTCTGGCAGCTCATTCCATACACGTACCACCGTCTCCGTGAAAAAGTTGCCCCTTAGGCCTCTTTTGTACCTTTCCCCTCTCACCCTAAACCTATGCTGTCTAGTTCTGGACTCTCCCACCTCAGGGAAGAGATTTTGTCTATTTATCCTATCCATGCCCCTCATGATTTTATAAACCTCTATAAGGTCACCCCTCAGCCTCTGATCCTCCAGGGAAAAGAGGCCCAGCCTATTTAATCTCTCCCTATAGCTCAAATCCTCCAACCCTGGCCACACCCTTTCAAGTTTCACAACATCTTTCCGATAGGACCATTGTTAAACATACAACATAATGCTCAGAGAAAATTTGCAGTTCACCTAAATTCATAATTTCTTTAAGCTATTAAAGTCCATTTTTTTCCTGAATGAATCCAAGATTTTCACTTATACTACTTTAAGTAGAAGTGTATTCCATAAGTTTGTTTTCCAATGTTGGTCCTAACTTTACCTTCTGCTGATTTGAATCTTTAATTACTAATTTTAGTTCCACAATTTAAAATAATATCTGGGTTGTATTTTATAAATTACCTCACGTTACTCTGAGGTAACTTCTTGGATGCCTTCTTTCCATGTGTAAAGCCCCAATTTCTCCAACTTGGAACAATGATGTTTTGTGGGAGGTCAGATGATGGTTAGCACTAATAATGATCTCTCTCTCTCTAGCATGATGTTTTGACCATTCTTTTGTTAATATCTGTCCTGGAGTGGTTGTATTGTATGAGCATTGTATTGTTGAACCAGTAGGTCTCTTTTGGCTTTGTCTTCAGTTATTTCGTCACCACTTGAGCTGTTTCCTATTTCTTACCAAATTCAGTGCTTCTTACTTGCCTGGATTAAATTTCATCTGACTTTCCTCTGTCCATGTTCATATTTTTGCAGCTAATCCTTATAAATTTCTGTGCCCCTGCTCTAATTCCAATTACCCTTCTTTTTAAACATCTGATAGAACAAAGAACAATACCACACAGGAACAGGCCTTTGGCCCTTCAAGCCTGCACTGACACATTTTGCCCTTCCATACCAAAACTGTCTTCACTTACAAGATGTTTCTTGAATGCTGCTATTGTATCTGCAAATGTGATACTTGGGGACTTGGCATTGCAATTCAGAATCCATTTGTTTATGTAAACAGAAATGGGATAGTCCCTAAACTGAATCTGGGAAACTCCATTCAATGTACCCCACACTGTCTGACCTACCACTTAAACTACATTAAGCACTTAGTTTCCAAGATCTGCCCTGACATCCCACAGCACTGGAATTCAAATAATTGCTATTAGAGTGACATTGAAAATGGAATTGAACACATTTTTTAAAAATGTGATTTTCTGTCCAGATAAAGTATTTAAAATTCCTTCCACAGATTGAAGCACTGAGGCTTAATTTTCTTGATGCATATCACAATTAACTAATTATAATGGCATCATCAGTTTCTGAATACATAATCGGTGGAGTGAAAATTCTTTTTCCATGCAAGGCATACCCATCTCAGCTTGCTATGATGAATTCAGTAAGTATATTGATTTCATGTATTCTGATAATTGAATGCAGTTGATGGTTCATAAGTATTCTGAGGGATGGGTAGGAGCCAAGTGGGTCCTCTTTGCTGTGAAGGGGTTTCTAAGGTAACATACTCAGTGTTTGAAGCTTGCAATCACATTAACCCTACATGGCAGAGTTTGGATACTAAGATTTTGAATGTAATTATTCTATATCTGGACAGATGAAATCTTAAAGGTGGTGCAGTTTTAGCTAGGCAAGTATTGAAAAGCCTATAAGCAAGTATAATGGTTGATTTGCTCAGTTAAACAACATGATATCAGCTTCTGTAGTTTATTAGACCAATATTTGAATTGAATGGGTTATTGCAAGAGTACCTACCTTCACCACCCTCTCAGACAGCACATTCCAAAGTTCTACCAAACTCTGGATAAAAATATTTCCTCAGATCCCCTCAAAGCCACTTAATCACCAGTGGTAAACTTAGGCCCTCTGATCTTAGACATATCTGCCATGGGGAAAGAATTCCCATATTCTACCCAATCTATGCATCTCATAATTTTGTACTTGTAAGCAAAGATTGATCGGGCTTGGATTGTATCCGCTGCAGTTTAGATAAGCAAAAAGCAATTTGATTGAAAAGTAGAATATCCTGAGGGCTTGTGACAGTTAGATTTAGAGGGGACTTTCCCTGTTATGGAAGAATGTAGAACTAGAGATCATTGTTTAAAAATGAGAGTTTTGGATTAGGTGAAACTCCTTCCCACAGGGTTTTGAGTCTTGGGAGCTCTCTCCCTCAAAAGATGGTGGTAGCAGAGTCCTTGAATATTTTTAAGGCATAAGTAGATCAATTTTTGTTAAGCAAAGGATGAAAGCTGCTGATGGATAGACAGAAATGTGGATTTGAGATTATAGACAGATCAGCCATGATCCTTTTGAATGACTGGGCAAGCTGAGGGGCTAAATGGCTTACTCCTGTTCCTTGTTTGTATGCTTATATATTCTTAAGTTCCAAGAGAATTTCTGTCATCTCTCAACCAACCTAATATCTGCAGAATAAAGTAGTTGTTACACGAAAGGAAGCGTGTCTACACTTTGCAATGGGTCAATGAAACTCTACTGGTGGATGCATAATTTCATTTGTTTGAATTAGTGATGGATTTATGTGTTTGTTGGATGCTGGCTGACTAACAGAAAGATAGATTGTTAAGTTTAGGAGATATTCTTTAATGCTAACAATATTACAGCCTAAAATACAATGACCTCACTGTTTGTTACTTCTGATGTTGATATTGTGATTAGCTTAGATAATGCAGAGGTTCACATTGGTCTGAATTATGCTTTCATTTAGATTGTACGAGGCTTGAACTGTCAACAGCACTGTCTGTTAGAGAGTCCAACTGGAAGTGGGAAAAGTCTTGCACTGCTTTGCTCTACGTTGGCCTGGCAGCACTCTCAATATGGTATGGTTTTATGTTTATTTCTCTAGTGTTGTATGAAGCTCTATGGGATTAACAATGCACATTTTGTTATGTTTCATTGCTTGCTTTGTTACAAATGTTATCCTCACTGCAAATGGATAATAATATTCTTGAGTGAAAAATAAGAATTCTAAGCTCAAGCAAGTTATTATGTAGATGACGCAATTATGTGCTACAGCCAATTTGATACATTCATAATTAATTTCAGCTAATGTGTGGATCCGATTAATACCAACAGCAGTTCAATTTGTTTGAGATAGATTTGGGATGTGCCTCCTACTTGCTGCAGAAAAAATTTAAAGCACTTAGCTGTGGTTCAACACACAATCGCTGAACAAATGCATTTGGTCAGAAAATTCAAGAAAAGGATTGTAAAATAGAAATTGTTCAATATTGATCATTTCAATATTATTAACACATTTATAGTTCAAGCATACAGAACTAGCCCTGTATATCAGAATGACGACTGGCAGCAATTATACATTTTTAAATTCAACTTCATTTTTCAACCTTCTGAAAGATAACTTAAGGTTGCTACAGAGAGTTGTGGATATGTTGGCCTTGACTATATGGATAATATAGACATCATATAGCAAATTGCAAGGCTGTAAAGTTGTCATGGGATACATTGATTGTGTAAGTTATGACAACCAAGTATTGAGAGAATTTCTAAATAGGAAGTTACTTTTTGAATGCTTCTGTAGTCCTTTGGTTTAAAATAGTATACTGTAAGTTCATATTAGCTATTTTTGAGAAGATTTGTAGCTCAGATTGAGGATAGGTATGTAAGTTAGCTCACTGAGCTGGAAGATTTATTTTCAGAAGTTTTGTCACCATGACTATGTAACATCAACAGTGAGAGTCTCCAGTGAAGCGCTGGTGGTATGTCCCTTCTCTCTATTTATACGTCTTGGTTTCTTAAGGTGGGTGATGTCATTTCCAGTTCTCTTTCCCAGGGGAAGATAGTTGGGATCTAAATAGATATGTTTATTGATATAGTTCTGGTTAGAATGCTATCTTATAAGAATTCTCATGCGTGTCTTTCGATGTCCCAGGATGTGTGTTGTTCCAGTCAAAATGGTGTCCTTCATTGTCTATATGTATGGAAACTAGAGATAGTGGGTCATGTCTTTTGGTGGCTTGTTGGTGTTCATGTATCTTGGTGGCAAGTTTCCTTCTTGTTTGATGGATGTAGTGTTTTTTACAGTTCCTTACAGTTCTTGCATGATATCTTGTAAATGACATTAATTTTGCTGGTAGTATCTAATGGATCCTTTGGATTCATGAGTCACTGTTTAAGTGTTGGTAGGTTTGTGGGCTACCATGATGCCAAGGGGACTAAGTAGTCTGGAATTCATTTCTGATATGTCTTTGATGTAAGGTAATGTGGCTATAGTTTTTGGTTGTATTGTGTCTGCTTGTTTGGGTTTGATTCTGAGGAATCGGCGGATTGTGTTTATTGGGTGTCCGTTTTTCTTGCAAACACAACACGACCAAAAACTATAGCCACATTACCTTACATCAAAGACATATCAGAAATGACTTCCAAACTACTCAGACCCCTTGGCATCAAGGTAGCCCACAATCCTACTAACACACTTAAACAGTGACTAATGAACCTAAAGGTTCCATTAGATACTTGCAGCAAAACTTACATCATCTAGCATCAAGTCTCTTCAAATGCTTATCTTGACTGGCCACAGAGGCCAGTGGTCTTAGGAGATCACTCCCTGATTCCTCCTATATTTTAGGAAGCTACGTGATGTGATTTGTAGTACTGTGAAGATGGAAAACTTGTGTCAACAATCTTTTGCTGCGGCAGATAGGCATTTCAGCATATTAGAATACCAAAGTTTAATTGCACTGTAATCATTTTCTTGATACTATAATATATTATTGAAGCATTGTGGCATTTCTCATATTGGAAAACAAAGTTGTTGTACAGTAAATGTCCTGCTTGTAGTATTAATGAACAAATTATCTTGTGCAGACAAATCTGGAAATGAAAGTTGTCCAAATAGTTGTAGAAAACAAGAAAAATTGCCCGTGTGTAACTGTGCCTGTCACACAGCAAGAATGCCTTCTGCTCCAACCGCAGAAATAAACCAGACCAGCTCCACTGTTGCAGAAAATGGAAAATCCTCACCAAGTTCAAACCAAGGTAACTACTTTCTTGAACCTATTTAGCCATTTCATGTTCATTTAATATGAGAGTTTTTCACATAAAATTCATTCATTAGTACAGGTAGTGAGGTAATTGTTTGGAACCTATTTTGAATATTGCAAATATTTATGAATGCTATTTATTGTCATATGCATTATTTGGTTTCATTTAGCGTTAGAAGTTATCCAGAAGGATGCCTAAAAGCACAAATGACAGTGATTGGGTAGAGGGATGGGTAACATGCAGAAGTCAGAAGAATGAAATATTTTGGCAGGAGAGAGTGGTGGAGTTGTATTGTCAAAAGGGCAAAGTTCTGAAAGAACTTAAAAGCTTTCAACATTTGACATGCTAGGGAATTGGAAACCGATGCAGGGATCAGAGCATCGGGCAATTGCTGACACTTAACAAATAGTTCTTTGTTAAGTACAAGGAGTAAAAGTTTGGAGCCATTTGAGACAATGTTGTAATTATATATTTCTTATTATAATACTATCAGATCCCCACACAAGGTTGTTTAGAATAAATGGGAGGGTATATTGAAAAGAGTGAAAACCTAGAGGCCATTATTAAGCAAGACAGTTGTAGGACATTTAGAAAAACTTAACACAGTTGAGAGTCAATGTGGTTTTGTGAAGGGGAGATCACATTTGACAAATTTGATGGAGTTCTTTGAGGATATACCAATCACAGTTGACGAAAGGGAACCAATGATCTAATGTATTGAAATTTCCAGAAGGCATGTTAACATCTATGGGGGTGGATTTAACTGCATGGAAAAATATGAAAAAAAATGAAAAGATAGGAAAACTCAGGAGAAGTCTCCAGAACACACAATAAGGCAGAGTTTTTGGAAAGGGTTAGGAATCAAACTTCAAGCACACCTGATAAAGGGATGACAATGAGATGGCAAGTACAGGACTCAAGGTGTTGTATCTCCATGCAAGCATTATATGAAATAAGGTAAATGAGCTTGTAATGCAGATCGAAATTGGCAGGTACAATGTGGTGGACGGAGACGTGGCTGCAAGGGGATCAGGAGTGGGAACTAAATATCAAAAGATATACATCCTATTGAAAAGACAGGCGGGGAGGGGAGTTACCCTATTAGTAAGAAATGAAATTAAATCAATTGCAAAAAGCAATGTAGGGTCAAATGATATAGAATCTGTACTGGTAGAGTTGAGGAACCACAAAGGTTAAAAAAACCATAAAGGTAGTTATGGACAGGCCTCCAAACAGTCGTCAGGATGTAGGGCACAAGATACTCCAGGAGATAGAGAAGACATATAAGAAAGACAAGGTTACAGTGATCATGGGGCTTTTCAATATGCAGGAAAATCTGGTTGGTAATGGATTGCAAGAAAAGGAATTTTCTGGAATGTCAACGAGATGTCTTTTTGGAGCAGCTTGTGGGGGGGACCACTAGGGAACAGGCAATTCTGGATTTAGGTTTGTGTATTGAGGCAGACTTGATAAGGGAGATTAAGGTGAAGGAACCCTTAGGAGGCAGTGATCACACTATATGATAGAATTTACTGTACAATTTGAGAGGGATTAGCTGGAATCACATGTAATGGTATTACAATTGAATAAAGGCAACTACAGAGGCATGAGTGAGGAGCTGACCAGAATTGATTGGGAGAGGAGCCTAGCAGAAAAGACAGCAGAAAAGCAATGGCAGGAGTTTCTGGGAGTAGTTTGGGAGAGACAGCAAAAATCCATCCCTAGGAGAAAAAAGCACACTAAAGGGAGGACGAGGCAACCATGGCTGACAAGTGAAGTCAGGGATAATGTAAAAGCAAAAGATAAAGCATATAACGCAGTGTGAGCCAGAGGAATGGGAAGCCTAGAAAGACTAATGGAGGACAACTAAAAAAGAAATAAGAAGGGAGACGATTCAATATGAGTGTAAGGTTGATAGTAATATGAAAGAAGATAGCAGGAGTTTCTTTAAATATATAAAGGGAAAAAGAGAAGCAAAAGTGGCCATTGGGCCGCTGGAAAATGATCTTGGAGAAGTGATAATGGGGAGCAAAGAAATGGCAGAGGAACTAAACAAGTACTTTGTGTCAGTCTTCATGGTGGAAGACACGAGTAATATCCCAAAAATTCAAGACAGTCGGGCAGGGTGAGTCCAAGGTGAGTATGTTGGCCATCAGCAAGGAGAAGGTGCTAGAAAAACTGAAAGGTCTGAAGGTGGATAAATCACTTGGATGAGATGGACTACACCTCCGAGTTCTGAGGGAAATAGCTGAAGAGATAGTGGAGGCATTAGTGGTGATCTTTCAGGAATCACTGGAGTCAGGGAGGGTCTCAGAGGATTGGAAAATGGCTTATTTAACCCCCCCTGTTTAAGGAGGGAGTAAGGCAAAAGATGGACAATTACAGGATGGTTAGCCCGACCTCTGTTGTTGCTAAGATTTTGGAGTCTGTTTTGAAGGATGAGATCTCTGAATACTTAGAAGTGCATTGTAAAATAGGGCAAAGTCAACATAGGTTCATGGTCATGCCGAACAAATCTGTTAGACTTCTTTGAGGAAGTTACAAGCAGGTTACTTGGATGTTATCTACTTGGACTTAAAGAAGGCCTTTGACAAAGTGCTGCACCGGAAGCTACTGCGTAAGGTAGGAGCATATAGTGTTAGAGGCAAGGTACTAGCATGGATAGAAATTTGACTGTCTGACAAAGTCAGAGGTCGGGATAAAAGTGTCCTTCTCAGGATGGCAGCCAGTGACAAGTGATGTTTCGCAAGGGTCAATACTGGGACCACAGCTTTTCACTTTGTACATTAAGGATCAAGATAAGGAGTAGAGAACATTCTGGTTAAGTTTGCAGATGATACAAAGATAGGTGGAAGGACAGGTAGTACTGAGGAGGCTGCAGAAGAAATTAGACAGGTGAGGAGAGTGGGCAAAGAGGTGGCAGAAGAATATAGTGTGGGAAAGTGTGGGTCGTGCTCTTTGGGAGAATAGGCATAAACTATTTTGTAAATGGGGAGAAAATTCAGAAATCTGAAATGCAAAGGGACTTGAATCCTAGTTGAGGGTACTCTTATGGTAATCTTGCAGGTTGAATCAGTAGTTAGGAAGGCAAATGCAATGTTGGTGTTTATTTTGAGAGGGCGAGAACATAAAGGCAAGAATGTGCTTCTGAGACTTCATAAGGCTCTGGTCAGACCACACTTAAAGTATTGTGAACAATTTTGGGCCCCATACCTCAGGAAGCATGGGGCGAGTCCAGAGAAGGTTAATGAGAATTTTCCCAGGAATGAAAGGCTTAAGAGAAATGTTTGAGTACTCTGGGTCGATACTTGATGGAATTTAGAAGGCAGAGACGATATCGAATTGAAACTTTCAGAATACTGAATGACCTGGACAGAGTAGACATTGGGAATATGTTTCCATTAGCAGGAGAGGCTAGGACCTGAGGGCACAGCCTTAGAGTAAAGAGAAGATCCTTTAGAACAGAGATGAAGAGAAATATTGTCAGCCAGAGCGTGGTGAATCGATGGACTTCATTGCCAAAGAAGGCTTTGGAGGCCAGGTCATTTTATTTAAGACCGAGATAGATGGGTTCTTGATTGTTAAGGGGATTGAAGGTTATGGGGAGAAACGGGGAGAATGGCGTTGAGAAACTTATCAGCCATGATTGAATGGCAGAGGAGCCTTGATGGGCCGAATGGCCTAAAATCTGCTCCTATGACTTGTGGGCTTGTCACATACATGGTATATGAATTTTTCACCCTCAATGCCCCTTATATTGTTTGAAACCCAGGTGGTATTGAGATAGTTAATATCTCCTACTATTATTACCCTCTTATTCCTTCAAGCAGAAATTTGTCTCTGTATATGTTCTTCTGTCTCCCTCTCACTATTTGGGGAATATGTAGTAGACTGTTCGTAGTGTGACTACTTTTTTTTTATTCTTAAGCTCAATCCATAAAGTCTCATTTGTTAACCAGTTTAGTATATCATCCTTCCTCACAACTGTAATTGATTCTTTAATCAATATTGCTACACCCACTTTACCCTGCCTGAAAGCTTTATATCCAGGGCTACAGAGCTGCCAATTTTGTCCCTCCTTTAGCCAGGTTTGTGCTGGCATGTAATAGTCTGTGCCCTTAGCTCGTCGAGGAGAAAGTGAGGACTGCAAGGCTGGAGACTGTGTTGCTGGGAAAGCACAGCAGGTCAGGCAGCATCTGAGTAGCAGGAGAATTGACGTTTCGGACATAAATGGGGTGAAAATTCATAAGTCTGAAGTCACAGAGTCATAGAGACGTACAGCATGGAAACAGACCCTTCGGTCCAACCTGTCCACGCCGACCAGATATCCCAACCCAATCTAGTCCCACTTGCCAGCACCTGGCCCATATCCGTCCAAACCCTTCCTGCTCATATACCCATCCAAATGCCTCTCAAATGTTGCAATTGTACCAGCCTCCACTACTTCCTCTGGCAGCTCATTCCATACACATACCACCCTCTGCGTGAAAAAGTTGCCCCTGAGGTCTCTTTTATTTCTTCCCCTCTCACCCTAAACCTATGTCCTCTAGTTCTGGACTCCCCAAACCCAGGGAAAAGACTTTGTCTATTTACCCTGTCCATGCCCCTCATAATTTTGTAAACCTCTATAAGGTCACCCCTCAGCCTTCTACACTCCAAGGAAAACAGCCCCAGCCTGTTCGGCCTCTCCTTATAGCTTGCAAAGAGACTTGAGAGTTCTAGTCCAGGATCCTCTCAAGGTAAACTTGCAGGTTGAGTTGATAGTTAGGAAGGCAAATGCAATATTGGTATTTATTTTGAGAGGACTTGAATATAAAAGCAGAGATGTACTTCTGAGGCTCTGTGAAGCCCTGGTCAGACCATGTTTACAGTATTGTGTGTAGTTTTGAGCCCCGTATCTCAGGAAGGATGTACTAGCCCGGAGAGTGTTCAGAGGAGGTTCACGAGAATGGGCCCAGGAATAAAAAGCGTTTCGTATGAGGAATGTTTGAGGACTCTGGCTTTATACTCGATGGAGTTTAGAAGGATGAGGTGGGGGGGGGAATCTAATTAAAATTTAGGGAATACTGAACGGCCTGGACAGAGTAGATGTTCAGAAGATGTTTCCATTGATAGGGCAGACTTGGACCCGAGGGCATAGCCTTAGAGTAAAGGAAGACCGATTAGAACAAAGATAATGAGAAACTTCTTCAGCCAGAGAGTGATGAATCTATGGAATTCATTGCCACAGAAGGCTGAGGAGGTCAGGTCATTGAGTATATTTAAGACTGAGATAGATAAGTTGTTGAGTATCAAAGGTTACAGGGAGAAGACAGGAGAATAGGGTTGAGAAACTTATCAGGCATGATTGAATGTTGGAGCAGACCCGATGGCCTTAATGGACTAATTTCTATTCCTATGTCTAGTGTGGGGTACCTTTTTAGTCATTTTGATGATATGTTATTTTTAAATTAGACCTGGTGCTTTTTTTTTGTTGATCTTGTGATCAGGTGTTCATTATGGCTATCTTAAATCAGCATTTATTTCCTTTCTTAAGCATTTGTGAAAGGTTCAGGTATTAAAAATTAGATGGGAACAGAAAATTGATAGTCCAGTTTTGCCACTATCAAAACGTAATGCCGAGCTAGATCGAAAAATATATTTCAGAACAGAAGTTGTTTAATTAAGTAAATAGTTTTGGAGTTATTGGTATGTTTGTTGTATTTGACTTAATTACATAGATTAACAGAAATGATAGAATGTTAAGAAGCTGGAAGTAAATAAATAATATTGGAGGACCACAAATCAAAAGAAAAATATGAAGAATTAAGTGAATAATATCATAGAAATATAATAACAAATCATATTAGTCAGGAATTAAATTAATTTTAAGCTTAGGAGTTAAATAAACAACAGAGCCACAGAAGTAACTATGGTGTGGCACACAGTTTTGTTTCATTTTTCATGGAATGTGAACTTTTCTGGTGAGGACAGCATTTATTACCCACCCCTAATTGCCCTTGAAAAGGTAGTAGCAAGTTGCTTTCCTGAACTGCTGTCTTCCTTTAAGTCAAAAACAGAAACAGCTGGAGAAATTCAGCATGTCTGACAACATCTGTGTAAAGAAAGAAAAGTCAGTGTTTTGGGTCAAGTGACCATTCAGAACAATTAATAACAGAACCAGCTGGGCTTTTACTTACAGAATCCATGAATTAATATACGATTGGTGTCACAAATTAAATAAAATGAATTAAATGATAGCTGTGACTAGAGTTAACTGAGTCTTATGAATAAAATAAAACTATGAATTAAATGAAAAACATGCAAATGTTTTTGGGTGGCTGAGGACTAGAGAGGATAGAAGTGCAACAATATAATCTTTGAAATTTACAGTACAAAATAAGCTTATTTGGCTTTGATGTATGGGTTGTCTGTGTTGGATGGAATGGTGGCTCATTGACTCACGGCACCAGGGCACCCAGGTTCAATTCCACCCTTGGGCAACTATATGGAGTTTGCACATTTTTCCTGTGTCTGTTCTGGTTTCCTCCCACAGTCCAAAGACGCGCAGGTTAGGTGGATTGGCCATGCTAAATTGCCCGTGGTATCTGGGGATGTGCAGGCCAGGTGGGTTATCCATTGGAAATGCTGGGGCTTACAGGGATAGGGTGGATCTGGTAGATGCTCTTCTGAAGTTGGGTGTGCACTCAATGGGCCAAATGGCCTGCTTCCACACTCTGGGGATTCTATGAAAGAGAGCTATCTAGCTGAATCCCCTTGCCAGCTCTGGATCTGTGGCCAACTAAGCTATAGGAACATAGGAATGTCAGTTCAAGTACATATTCAGGCTATTTTGAAAATGTTTATGATAATTTACACTGGAATTGCTTTAAATAAGAATACATAATATCTGTATGTTAAATGATGATGTACTGGGAATCAACAATATAAAAACTAACGTTGATTGAAAGTAAAATGACAAATTAGTTAAGGCTAACTTGGCCCAGTGACATCCAATAGTATCATGCCTGAAATGACAGTGTACAATCTTTTTCAGTTGTTGTTTAAAATTTCAATAAAGAATATTGATAAATATCTAATATGTACATTGTGTCATGAAAAGTAAGCTGATGGAGAAAAAAGATGCACATCATATGTGATATTTTCATATACAGATGAACCTTGATTATCCAAACGAGATGGAAGGGCACTATTTCGTTCGGATAATCGATTATTCGGTTAATCGATTTAGTGCATTTCCTTTGGGGCTCGGAGTTTTCCGTGAAGTCTGCTCCCCATTCAGGAGACACACAGCACACCAATGCCAAGCTCCCAACCCCATCCAACACCGCCCGCCCCCCAACCCTGTCCAACCCTGTCTGACCCCCAACCCTGTCCAACACTGCCTCCCCCTGTCCAATACCATCCCCGAACCCCAACCCCGCCCAAAACCGCCCCCACTCCCTCTCCGGGGTAGCCGGACTGGACACCAACAATGAGACTTATGCTGCTGCTGCCTTTTGGGGGGGATGAGCGCGCGTGCGTGTCCACACACTCTCACTGCAACTTTTTGACAGGTTGCACGTTTGCCCTGTACAGGACAATGTTGGAGAGATTATCTGGAGAAGGGGGGATTAAGGGTAAACCTCTGTGTAGAACTTCTGGAAAATTGTCTGGGGAGAGAGAGGGCGGGAGGTCAGTTATTTGGAGACGGTGCCTGAGCTCCTATCGATGTCCAGGAGTTCTCTCGGCAGCATTCAGTAAGCTGAGTTTACTTTTAATCACTGTAAACAAAAGACGCGATCAGTGTTGGAAACATGTCTTTGATGGAATGTTTCTATCGGGACCTCGAGATCTCCTTCGGATAATCCAATATTTGGATTATCGAGGTTCCTCTGTATTAATGGTAGATCTATGATTTTATGCATGCTTATTCAGGATAATTCCTGATGAAGGGCATATGCCTGAAATGTTGATTATCCTTCTTCTTGACAGCCTGACCTGTTGCGCTTTTCCAGCACCACACTTTTCGACTCTTATTCAGGACCAGTTGGGGCAGATAGGTCAGAACCAAAAAAAAGAGAATAAGTGTTTTAAGGCACACATATGAGGCTGAGCAGTAGATGTAATAGGAACGGCCAAGAGATAATGGGCAACAAGGGCTTTATGAGGAAATGGGAGGTCACACCTAAAATATTTTTCAGTATTGCTGAAAATGACACATTTTATTAAAACTTTTCATCTTGCACTCATCAGGACAATTCAAAAGATTGCCTTTTCAAAGGGGAAACTAAAATTTATATCGCATGAGGCTGGAGTAGTAGTTAGTTTACAAGTGGACTTTGGTAGAAGAATTACCATGGGTAATGAACTGATTTATGATTGACAGTTATCAGCTATGCTTTGTTTGGGGTTTCAACCAAGCAGATTAATTCTGACCGGTCAGGGCAATGTTTTGAGAAATGAACCAACCAATTTCTATAGTAATGATGTCAATCAGATAGATCTCATAGATTAGGGCTGTTAATCTGGTCCAATCAGGAAATTCTGGCTGACAGTTCACTGTGTCTCACACCTGCGCACACACACCATGGGTGCTGGGGAAAAAATAAGCACTACCGCAGTTAGGCGGTAGTGTGGGGTTTAAAAGAAAAAAAAAAGAGGAGTGTCAAACGCCTTGGCGTGCCCATTTGCCACCGGGCGGTGGGGATCCCCAGTGGAGGGCTCTCTACGTGGGAGTCCTCCCCCTATCTGCACTACCGCAGTTAGGCGGTAGTGTGGGGTTTAAAAGAAAAAAAAGAAAAGAAAAAGAGGAGTGTCAAATGCCTTGGCGTGCCCATTTACCACCGGGCGGTGGGGATCCCCAGTGGAGGGCTCTCTACGTGGGAGTCCTCCCCCTATCTCTCGGGGTTCTGGGGTGGAGGGTGCTGCACGCAGCAGTCCCCTGCAACCGCAGATTGCGGTGGTTCACGGACTCCCAGTTCAACTGCTTGTTCTGTGGCGCTGTGGAGTCCGTGGACCATGTATATATTGGGTGTGGGCGTTTGCACTCCCTTTTTGATTTTCTGAAAAACCTCCTCCTCTGCTTTTGGTTGCACTTCAGTCCAACACTCCTGATCTTCGGGCACCCGGTACGGAGGAGGGAGGGCAGGTCTGAAGACCTCCTCATAGGTCTGCTCCTCGGCCTGGCCAAACTGGCCAGTAACAGGTCCAGGCAGCGGGCCGTGGAGAGGGTTGTTAGGGCCGACTGCCTGCCCCTCTTTCGCGGTTACGTTAGGGCCCGGGTGTCCTTGGAGAAGAAGCACGCGGTGTCCACCAACACCCTGGAGTTGTTCAGGGAGAGGTGGGCGCCGCAGGGAGTGGAGTGCATTATTTCCCCCTCCAACTCTATTTTGATTTAGTCCCTGCCCTCCCCTTCATTGTTTGATCACACAGCATTGCCCTTTGTGAAGGGCACTGCTTGTCACTGGCCGCTCGGGTGTTTCTTTTCTTCCTGTTGGTGGAAATTTGAATAAAGATTCGTGCACCTTGTGTCTTTCACTGTGTCCCACACAAAAAGAAGAGTGTCAGGCAATCTGACACTCTTAAGAGCTGTCTCTGAGGGACCTGTGTTAGGGACTATCCATGTATAAATAAAGGGTGACTTGATGAAGGGATACCAACCACTGCAAAGTTATTTCATCTGTCACCTATTTCATTGAGGTCCAAGAAAACTCCAGAATCTTGACACTGTCCAGGACTTAGCAGCATGTTTGATTGCCACTCCCATTCACCAACATTAACATTCATTCCCTTCACCACGAATGCACAGTAGCAGAGGTGTGTACCATTTACATGATGCACTACGGTAACTCACCAAAGCTCCTCTGACAGCACCTTCCAAATGAATTACTGCTACCAACTAGAATGTCAAAGGCAACAGAAACGCTGGACTCCTGCAAGGATGAAACTTTATTGCTGGAACAGCACAGCAGGTCAGGCAGCATCCAGGGAACAGGAGATTCGGCGTTTCGGGCACAGGCCCTTCTTCAGGAAGGTTCCTGAAGAAGGGCCTGTGCCCGAAACGTCGAATCTCCTGTTCCCTGGATGCTGCCTGACCTGCTGTGCTGTTCCAGCAATAAAGTTTCAACTTTGATCTCCAGCATCTGCAGACCTCACTTACTCCTGCAAGGACCCTTCTGAACTATACACTATCGCGATTGGCAACTTTATTATCCTTTCTTTGCTGTCACTGGATCAACATTCTGCAATTATCTGTCTGCCAGAACTGTAGATGCCCCAACACCCAAGTCACAGCTGTTTCAAGGAAGCAGCTGACCACCAGCTTTTACAGGGCAATTAGGGATGGGTTAAATAAATGCTGGCTTTACCAGTATTGCACATATTTAGTGGAGTGATAAGAATTCGTACACCTCTTAAAATTACAACGTACGATGGATTTGTTTTATTTCACAGATGTTGCACGTAGAACTAGGGTTACCTTAGCCTCCAAATTGCATGCCATGATGAAAACACCTTTAAGTGAAGCTGATGATGATTTTCAAACAGAGAGGAAACGGATCCGTATGTCTTTAAATGACTCTCAGGTATTTTTTCAAAGTGTTACTTACAGGCCTGAAGTTTTAAGTGATCTAAGTATTGACATTAATTGCATTTTGCTAGTCAGTTTAACACTAGAGTTCCATTTTGGAATTTTATATTTGAATCAATTGCATACATTGTTTTAAGATTACTGTTAAATTAAAGTGAATTAGAAAATTACTTAGTTTTGTAAGCCAGGTACATGGTGCTAGATCTTTTGTAGAAATATAATTAACTGTTGGAGCGAAAAAGATTTTCCTGGGTTTAATTCTATTGAGTGTGATTAGATTAAATTTGATGGAAAAGATAGCTAATGGGTTGAAATAAATCAAAGAAACTTGAAAGTTAAACATAAATGATTTGATAAATACAACATGCAAGGAATTCAGAAATCATTTCACCCGATGGCATGGTCCATCTTTACTGTGTGGAGTTATTTCCAATTACACAAGGGAAATTTAGGAAAGAAACAAAAGATGAACATTGAGACAATGTTATTTATTATGCCATCATAAGAATTAGGATTTTCAATGAGAAGATGAAACTGCATTCTTAAATATATGTAGTGGTACAGGTGATCAGCAGTTTTTTGACCTTGATTTGACTCTTGATTTTCCTGTTGTTCTGGTACTGTCTCCCATACTTATTTAGGACAGAAATAGAATTGCTCACCTATGATGTTTTATTCTTCTGTGATGTACTTTTTTAGACACGAAAGCGGAGATGTATTGATAAGGGAGTACATTTTATTGATGATAAAACTACTTTGGATGAAGACAATATTGGATCAATGTCATGTAATGTGAATATCAATTCTGAGGTTCATCATGTTCCACCTGCCCAAGAATCATCAGTAAGTCTCCTGGTTGAATGTATTTGATGCCAATTTTCCTTTTTTCTGAAATGATGTATGGTTTGTGTCATCTTGCTAATTAATAAAAATTAATATATCATTCAATATCCAATTTTAATTATAATGCAACAACATTTTGACTTATGTGGAAAGTCTGAATTTTAGACCTGCAGATCAAATAGTCTGATTGAAAACTTTTACGGATTTAGCTGATTTCAGGGTAGCTATTTTATCAAAATAATAGCCCTGGGTATGCTTTATACATTAATATGGTTTTTTATTTGTATTTTAAAGTAGTTTGTCTTTTATCTTTTATGTAATTGTGAAAGGTCTAATTTTTGAATTCATTTTGTATACCTTGTGTAGAAAGGATTGAAATGAAAATTGCTCTATGTACACCAAATGTCAAAATGAAATGTGGGACTCCATTTTATAATTTTTTTTGTTCACGCAAATGCACACAAAATTAATTCAGCTTCAGAATATTAGATGTTCTTATTTAGGTGGATTATATTCCCAATTGTAAAAAACCTTTGAGGCTTGGACGTTGTGCTATTAACTTTTAGTGGGATGTTATTGTGCCTTGAGCCGAAGAATGTTTGATATCGTTCTTAAAGAAATTCAAATGTAAATATAATAATTGTTGTTTTAAGTCTGTCCAAGAGAAAGGCTGTATTAGTGAGTACAGTGGGTTCTTTCTTGATTGTATGTTTTTGGAGATAAGTCTCTTGATTAAACTTAAAATATAAGCCATAGCTATTAATGTAACCTGGGACAGTGTTTGTAGAGGAATAAGACGGCGTTATTTTCTGGGTCTGTAGATTGTGAAGGAGCAAAACATGGCCTTTGCAGTGATATGTACTTCTTGTCAGATGTGGGAGTTTAAAGAGAGTTTAAGGGTTACTGCGGATTATATCTGCCAAAAATACTGTTGGGTGTGAATCTTATCAGTTCGAGCGGATTGGTTGGAGAGACAAATAGAAGCGATGAGGAAGTTGAAACAGCAACAGTATGTGATGGATGGCAGTTACAGGAAGGGGGGGCGGGGGGGGAACGTCTCAGATACAGTCACATAGATGCGTTAGCTCCAGGAAGGGTAAGAGAGGTAGGCAGCTAGTGCAGGAGTCTTTTGTGGATATACCCATTTCAAAAGGTATGCTGATTTGGAGAATGAGGGGGTGATGGATTCTCAGGGGAACGTATCACGAACAGCCAAGTTTCTGGTATTGAGACTGGCTCTAATGCAACGAGGGGTACGTCGGCTTCCAAGAGATCAATTGTGTTAGGGGATTCTGTAGTCAGAGGTACAGACAGCCGTTTCTGTGGCCAGCTGTTGTTTCCCTGGTGCCAGGATCAAGGGTGTCTCAGAGAGGGTGCAGAATGTCCTCAAGGGGGAGAGGGGCCAGCAGGAGGTCATTGTCCACATTGGAACCAACGATAGAAGGAAGGGAAAAGGTTGAGATTCTGAAGGGAGATTACAGAGAGTTAGGCAGAAATTTAAAAAGGAGGTCCAGAAGGGTAGTAATATCTAGATTACTCCCAGTGCTACGAGCTAGTGAGGGCAGGAATGGGAGGATAGAGCAGATGAATGCATGGTTGAAGAGCTGGTGTTTGGGAGAAGGATTCACATTTTTGGAACATTGGAATCTCTTTTGGGGTAGAAGGGATCTGTACAAGAAGGATGGATTGCACCTAAATTGGAAGGAGACTAATATACTGGCAGGAAAATTTGCGAGAACTGCTCGGGAGGATTTAAACTAGTAAGGTGGGGGGGGTGGGACCAAGGGAGATTGTGAGGAAAGAGATCGATCTAAGATGGGTACAGCTGAGAATAGAAGTGAGTCAACCAGTCAGGGCAGGCAGGGACAAGGTAGGACTAATAAATTAAACTGCATTTATTTCAATGCAAGGGGCCTAACAGGGAAGGCAGATGAACTCAGGGCATGGTTAGGAACATGGGTCTGGGATATCATAGCAATTACAGAAACATGGCTCAGGGATGGACAGGACTGGCAGCTTAATGTTCCAGGATACAAATGCTACAGGAAGGATAGAAAGGGAGGCAAGAGAGGAGAGGGAGTGGCATTTTTCATAAGGGAGAGCATTGCAGCTGTGCTGAGGGAGGATATTCCCGGAAATATATCCAGGGAAGTTATTTGGGTGGAACTGAGTAAGAAGAAAGGGATGATCACCTTATTGGGACTGTATTATAGACCCCCCCCCCCCAATCGTCAGAGGGAAATTGAGAAACAAACTTGTAAAGAGATCTCAGCTATCTGTAAGAATAATAGGGTAGTTATGGTAGGGGATTGTAACTTTCCAAACATCGACTGGGACTGCCATAGTGTTAAAGGTTTAGATGGAGAAGAATTTGTTAAGTGTGTACAAGACAATTTTCTGATTCAGTATGTGGATGTACCTACTAGAGAAGGTGCAAAACTTGACTTACTCTTGGGAAATAAGACAGGGCAGGTGACTGAGGTGTCAGTGGGGGAGCACTTTGGGGCCAGCGACCATAATTCTATTAGTTTTAAAATAGTGACGGAAAAGGATAGACCACATCTAAAATTTGAAGTTCTAAATTGGAGAAAGGCCAATTTTTATGGTATAAGGCAAGAACTTTCGAAAGCTGATTGGAGGCAGAGGTTCGTAGGTAAAGGGACGGCAGGAAAATGGGAAGCCTTCAGAAATGAGATAATGAGAATCCAGAGAAAGTATATTCCTGTCAGGGTGAAAGGGAACGCTGGTAGGTATAGGGAATGCTGGATGACTGAAGAAATTGAGGGTTTGG
>NC_057737.1:5017982-5022409 GCF_004010195.1 Chiloscyllium plagiosum | reverse complement strand
GCTGCCAGAGGATGTGGTGGAGGCTGGTACAATTGCAACATTTAAGAGGCATTTGGATGGGTATATGAATAGGAAGGGTTTAGAGGGATATGGGCCGGGTACTGGCAGGTGGAACTAGATTGGGTTGGGATATCTGGTCGGCATTGACAGGTTGGACCAAAGGGTCTGTTTCCATGCTGTACATCTCTATGACTCTATTCCAGTTTTGAGTCTTTTTTTCAATCATATAAAGAAGTCAGTGGGAGTGAATAAAACAAATCAGATGTTGGGATATATTAAAATATTATATTGAATCAAGGTGGTGAGGTAATGTTGACACCTTATAAATCATTAGTATAACCTCAATGGACATACTATGAGCAATTCTGCTTGTCATAGTCCAAGGAAGCGATTTCACCTATTGAAAGAAAGGACAGGCAAAATGATTGAGGGATTGCATTATGAACAACGACAATGCAAGTTGAGCCTAATTCATTGAATAAGAGAAGACTGAGAGGTGATTTTTTTTATTTTTGTTTGATTTTCTAAAGGGGAACTGGAAAATATTGGAAATATTTAGTTCATAATTCTCATGTTTTTGAAGTTTTATGAATTAAAGTTTTTAACTGCAGAAAAGTGGGGAACATGTGGTTAAATTGGTTATAATCCTAAAGTAAAGCTACTTGAAACAAGCTTTGAATTTATTCAACTTAAAAGGTTGGCATGATATTAATGTAAGAAATTAATGGTTGGTAAAGTCAGATAATGTGTGGACTTGCTGAATTAAGTAACTGGAGACATGACTTCACAAGTTATTCCAGTAAAGGAAAAGTTACTCATGTGGTTTCTGAAATAAGGAAAGCTTTGGAATTAATTAGTAGTTTATTTACATTTGAACCTGGGACAAGCTACATATGTCTTGTTGTTTTAGAGATGGGTAGAGCTCAGCAAGATGCTTTGTTATTTTTGATTTGATTTATTATTGTTACATGAACTGAGATACAGTGAAAGGTATTGGTTTATGTGCAATACAGGAAGAGCATATCTTACATAAGTACAACAAGGTAATAGAATAGAATGCAGAATATAGTGTTATGGCTACAGAGAAGGTGCAGAGAATGATCCGGGTTCAATTCCCGCCTCAGGCGACTGACTGTGTGGAATTTGCACATTCTCCCCGTGTCTGCGTGGGTTTCCTCCGGGTGCTCCGGTTTCCTCCCACAGTCCAAAGATGTGCAGGTTAGGTGAATTGGCCATGCTAAATTGCCCATAGTGTTAGGTAAGGGGTAAATGTAGGGGTGGGTTGCGCTTCGGCGGGTCGGTGTGGACTTGTTGGGCCGAAGGGCCTGTTTCCACACTGTAATGTAATCTAATCAACTCTAATGTATGAGACATACATTCAAAAGTCTGATAACAGCATAAGGAGCTGTTCTTGAATCTGTTAGTAAGTGTTTTCAACCTTTTGTATCTTCTGCCTGAGGGAACATGGTGGAAGAGAGTATAATCAGAGCAGGAGGTGTGTGATTATGTTGGCTGCTTTCCAGAGGCAGCGGGAAGTATAGACAGAGTAAATGGAAGGAAGGCTGGTGTGTGTGATTGACCGGGCTGCGTTCACAAGTCTCTTTCATATCTTATGGTTTTGGGCAGAGCAGTTCCCACACCAACCTGTGATGTTTTCTGTGGTGCATCTATAAAAATCGGTAGTGTCATTGTGGACGTACCAAATTTCCTTAGCATCCGGAGGAAGTAGAGGCATTGGTGTGCTTTCTTCTTGATTTTGAGTTATCTCTCTGAATTCCAATATGATGCAGTTAGCAGGCAAGATTGGTTCATTTTGTTAAACAACTAAGAGATTGTGTCAGCTGTGAATCTTGTTAGTTCCTATCTCCTTGGAAGTTGACAGATAAAAGTGCTACATGTGAGAGACTAATTGATGCAACCTGCTAGTGGGAGCTGGTATTCAATAGAAAGCAAAGTTGTTAAGGAGGCAAATGACTGGAAGAATTGTTTAACTAGAAGCTAAAGGAAGAAATTTATCATAAGCTTCAATAAAATGCTATAAACATAATTGCAGTTGAAATTCTGGAAATAAGCAGCTTAGTTTTCATTTGAAACCACAGCTGCCAGCTGATAGAAACCAGAGGCGTTTTATGATCTCTTAAGCCACTGTACAGGAGTTGTATTTGGGTCTTTGCTAGAACTGTGGAGTTCAGAATCATGAAATCAGTGAAAAAAATTACTTTTTTATTCTTTCATGGGATGTGGGTGTCACTGGCATTTATTGTCTTTCCCTAAGTGCCCTTGAATTGAGCAGTGGGCTCAGTCACTTCAGATGCTATGGGTCTGGAGTCTCATGTCACCCAGAGCAGTTAAAGTAGGCAGATTTCCTTCACTGACGTAGATGGGTTTTTACAATAATCCATAATCAGTGTTTTGGCAACATTATGGAGACTGTGTTTGTTTCTATCCAGGTCAGGAATTCTTTCTTTGAAAACCTTGGGCCAACTGTTTTTTGGATAAAGGATATTTTTCGTTCTTGAATGCACTTTTTTCCCTCCACTGACCTGAACCGACGTACAGGCAAACTGAGTTTAGCTGCTTTGGAGGAAGGCTACACTTTTAGATGTGTTCAGGCTAAGTGAAGATTTTTTCCCAAGGTGCTCAAACTCAACATGATTATAGATCTAGGGTGTAGCTTTGCTCGCTGAGCTGTAGGTTTGATATCCAGACGTTTCATTATCTGGCTAGGTAACATCATCAGTGGCGACCTCCAAGTGAAGCGAAGCTGTTGTCTCCTGCTTTCTAATTATATGTTTGTCCTGGATGGGGTTCCTGGGTTTTGTGGTGATGTCATTTCCTGTATGTTTTCTGAGGGGTTGATCGATGGTATCTAGATCTATGTGTTTGTTTTTGGCGTTGTGGTTGGAGTGCCAGGCCTCTAGGAATTCTCTGGCATGTCTTTGCTTAGCCTGTCCCAGGATAGATGTGTTGCCTCAGTCGAAATGGTGTTTTTTTTCCTCCGTGTGTAGGGCTACGAGGGAGAGAGGGTCGTGTCTTTTTGTGGCTAGCTGGTGTTCGTGTATCCTGGTGGCTAACTTTCTTCCTGTTTGTCCTACGTAGTGTTTCTGGCAGTCCTTGCATGGAATTTTGTAGACGATGTTGGTTTTGTTCATGGGATGTACTGGGTCTTTTAAGTTTGTTAGTTTTTGTTTAAGAGTATTGGTAGGTTTGTGTGCTACTAGGATTCCAAGGGGTTTTAGTAGTCTGGCTGTCAAAAAAAAACCACCATTTCGACTGGGATAACACATCTATCCTGGGACAGGCTAAGCAAAGCCAGGCCTCCTGAGTTTCTCCAGCAATTGCTGTTTCTGTTTCAGATATCCAGCATTCACAGTTCCTTGTTTTATTTTAGCTCTTCTGCCTCTGTTGTAGATGAATTGATTGTGATTGCTTTGATTGGTCAACAACTCCCTCATGTTATGCCAGAATGAAAAGAGGTAACACAGATGAAATGTGAGGCAGAGTTTTATATTTTCGAGAAAGTTTAATCTCCCTCCTGTTGTGATGTTCACACATAAACATGTTGATATTGGGTCAAGGTCCCTGATATCATTGTGACCAATTATGAAATTATGACCAGCAAGAAGGTTCAAAAGTCAGAAGCCTGTCCTTTTTTTTAAATGCAATTAAAGAATAGTTTATGTAGTTAGCCAGGCAATTCACTGAAAATTAATGCAGCTGTATGATTTAATAGATTCAAGGGTCAGACAAGCAGGGAGGGATTACTACAGGATATCTCAAAGGATAAAAGCAAGCATGAGAGCAAAACACTGAGGAGTAGGAGGAGGCTGCAGCTGAGACTGCAGTAGAGCCCAGTGAAGTAGTCTAATTGTTTTTCTCATGGTTGATTTTAAGGAATAAAGGGGTCATTGTGCTGGCTCGCATGAAAGAAGGCTTAAATCAAGGAGGAGCAATTTCAGAGCATTGTGATAGCAACAGAAGTCTTGGTAATAGTCTGTTCCAGTGGAGTTTCCTTCAATGAAGAGGAGGAAAGTAGAAGGAGGGAGAGGGGCTGTTAGCAACGAGTGTCAACAGCACTCCCTCCGCGACTCCCTTGTCAGACCACTCCCTCCGCGACTCCCTTGTCAGACCACTCCCTCCGCGACTCCCTTGTCAGATCCACACCCCCCACCGACCCAACCTCCACTCCCGGCACCTTCCCTTGCAACCGCAGGAGGTGCAACACTTGCGCCCACACCTCCCCCCTCACTTCTCTCCAAGGCCCCAAAGGAAACTTCCATATCCGCCACAGATTCACCTGCACCTCCACCCACATCATCTACTGCATCCGCTGCAGCCGGTGTGGCCTCCTCTATATTGGGGAGACAGGCCGCCTACTTGCGGAGCGATTCAGAGAGCACCTCTGGGCCACCCGCACGAACCAACCC